>NW_020945437.1:20081541-20148566 GCF_900497805.2 Vombatus ursinus
TGACATCCTGTGTTCTAAGGGCCCTCCCAGCTCTGACATCCTGTGTTGTAAGGTCCTTTGCCTCTCTTACCCTTTATATTCTTATTGGGGGTAAGATTGGGAAGAAGATGGAGTCTACCGAGGAGATGGAGTAACTGGTCAGAGAAGAATTTCTCTTGATGCTCTCTTCTCTCTAGATTTCTGTGGCACTCCTCTATTCCAGTTCTCCTCTTACCTGTCTGACCTGACTCCTCAGCATCCTTGGCTGGTTCCTCATCCACCTCACACTAACTATGGGTGTTCTCCAGGGCTCTCTCTGGGGCCTTTTTCTCTTCTCCTCCTGTACTATTTCACTTGGTGATCTCATCAGTTCCCATGGATTCAATGACCACCTTCGTGCTGATGATTCTCAAATCTGCTTAGCCAGCTCTAACCTTTCTCCTAACTTTCAAACCTGAATCTCCAACTACTTATTGGATGTCTAGAACCGGATGTTCCATGAATCTTAAACTCAACATATCCAAAACAAAACTCATTATCTTTTCCCCAAACCCTCATTCCTTCCAAATTTCCCTCTTACTATACAGGGCTCCACCATCCTCCCAGTCCCCTAGGCTGAAAACCTAGGTGTCGCCCTTGACTCCTTACGCTCTCATCCTCTGCCATGCCCTCTGCCCCATCCAATGTGTTGACAAGTCCTGTCTATTTTAGCTTTGTGACACTTCTCATACATGCCCCCTTCTGTCCTCTGACCACTTTGGTGCAGGTCCTGGTTGGTCTCCCCACTCCATTCCAGCTGCCAAGTTGATCTTCCTAGAGCACAGATCTGACCATATCATCTCCCTACCCCCAACAGCTTCCTATCATCTCCAGGATCAAATATAAAATTCTCTTTTTGGCATTCAAAATCCCTTCATAGCTTGGCCCCTTCCTGTGTTTCCAGTCTTCTTATACCTTACTTACCCATGCACTCTGCAATCCAGTTACACTGGCCTCCTTTGCTGTTCTATGAACAAGACCCTACATCTCTCATCTCTGGGCATCCTCTCTGGGCTGGGATTCCAGTCAATGATCCCAGTCAATATCCCCCATGCCTGGATTGTTCTCCCTTCTCATCTTCACCTCCTGGCTTCCTTCTGGTCCTATCTAAAATCTCATCCTCCACAGAAAGCCTGTTCCGGCCCCTCTTAATTCTTACGGCTTCCTTCCATTAATTATTTCTTATTTATCCTGTATAAAGTTTGTACATATTTGTTTGCTTGTTGTCTCACCCATTAGACTGTGAGCTCCTTGAGGGCAGGAACTGTTTTTTTTTTCCTTTCTTTTTATCCTTAAGGCTTAGCACAGTGTCCTACACATAGTAAGCTCATATGCTTGTTGAATGACTCACTGGCCAGAAAAGACAGACCGCAACATTTCACCTTCTCATAGGGTATGAAGAGCTGAGCTTTGGTATGGTGAGAGTATGAGGTCAAAGGAAGTATTAGAGAACTTCTTGAGGGCACACTCTGGCCTGGCATCTTAACTTTTGGAGTGATTGTTGGGGCACAGGTGGGGAAGCTAGAACTGGAGAGAGACTATGGGCCAAAATAAAAGCAACCTCAGATGCTTACTAGCTGTGTGACCCTGGGCAAGTCACTTAACCCTGTTTACCTCAGTTTCCTCATTTGTAAAATGGGCTGGAGAAGGAAATGGCAAACTCTCCAGTTTGCCAAGACATGGCTGAAATGACTGAGCAACAAGAACTCCTTGGAAAAGAGGGAGAATTGAGAACAGAGAGGTGGGACTCCATTCTGGAGCAGAGGAAGGAGGGAAGAGAGTTTACTCACAATTTGACTTATCCAACCTACCTGCCTAGCCTCATCTAAGACTATTCCCTCTTACATGTTCTATGTTCCAGCCAAACAGAAATGTTCTCCATCCCCTTTTCTTGTCTTACCTTTTCTGTGCCTTTGCTTATTCTATCTCCTGTACTTGAAATGAACTCCCCCTTCTTTCCTCCCTCACTCCCCCAACACACGCACACACACACACACACACACACACACACACACACACACACACACCATCTGCATGAAAAGAGTACTCATCTTTGCTCCCTTGGGCAAATAATTTCTGCTCTGTGGGCCTCAGTTTCCTCATCTGTAAAATAAAGGGCCACATGTGGCCCTCTAGGTCCTCAAGCATGGCCCTTTGACTGAATCCAAACTTCACAGAGCAAATCCCCTTAATAAAAGGATTTGTTCTGTAAAACTTGGATTCAGTCAAAAGGCTGCACCCAAGGACCTAGAAGGTCACAGTTTCCCCACCCCTGAATTAGATAGATGGTCCTTAAGGTCCCTTCAGGTTCTCAATCTATGATCATGTGTGATTGATCCTGTGACACATTAATGTCCCTCTCTTCTTTAATGGTCCAAATCAAGATACTGCCTCCTCCAAGCAGCCTTCCCTGATTCTTCCCTCACACCTGTCCTCACATCTGGCTCATCCTGCCTCACCCAGGTGAGAGTGATCCCATCCTCCTGAAGTTTCTTCATTCTCCTCCACTCTTTTTGAATTGTCCCTTGTATAATTTTTTTTCTAACCTGAATTTATTGTAAGCTATTGAAGAACAAGTTGCATGTTGGATCTATTTTTTATTTCAGGTTTCCAATCAGTGCCTGGTTGAAGTCAGTCATTTATTAAACACCTACTATATGCCAGAACTATATGTTTGGTTCTGGGAAAATGAATACAAGCAAAAAGAGAGTCTTTGTCCTCAAGGAGCTTATATTCTAACAGAGATGTTCAGTCATTTCAGTCCTGTCCAACTCTTTGTGACCCCATTTGGGGTTTTCTTGGCAGAGATACTGGAGTGGTTTGCCATTTTCTTCTCCAGCTCATTTTACAGATGAGGAAACTGAGGTAAACAGGGTGAAGTGTGACTTGCCCAGGGTTAGTGTCTGAGGCTGACCTTTAACTCAGATCTTCCTTACACCAGGCCTGGCACTCTATCCGCTGTGTCACCTAGCGGCCTCTAATGGAGGTAGGCAACACATTGTTGTTCATTCTTTGTTCTCTAAGGGGACCAATGACATCACAAGGGTGCTCTCTTGAATTACAAATGAATTGGATTTAAGTGAGGCAGAGCTGCACAAAGTCATCAGCCTCACTCTCTCCTCCAGAGTCATCAGAGTCCAGTGGCAAGGAAAAGTCAAGATAATTGGTGATGGCCCAGCAGATGACGTGTAAAAGGAAGCTGAAAAGTGAGTGATGGAAGAAAAGGTAGCCACGGGAGAGCTATGGTGGAGAAAGAACACTAGGGAGTCAGGAGTGACTCTCCATCTATGATCCTCTGTGATTGCTCCTGTGATATGTTAAAGTCCCTCTCTTCCTTAATGGCCTAAATCAAGATGCTATCTCCTCCAAGCAGCCTTCCCTGATTCTTCCCTCACACCTGTCCTCACATCTGGCTCATCCTGCCTCACTCAGAACTATGGCTGGCCTGAGCACTTTCCTGAAAATGGAGGTTCCTTTTAGAACCAACCCATCAGAGGAAGGGGCTTCCAGAAAGAAGGAATCTTCTGGGATGAGAAGGGTACTGAGGCAGATTGCTTTTCCAGCATGAGAAGACTTCTGGGATGAATTACCCTGCCTTATTTACAGAAGCCTTTTGAGACGCTTGTTGAATCGAATTAATGCTGCTATTTCCCTTCATTCTTCCACCTTCATCCACCTCGCTTTACCTTACATATGCCAGCTCCTTCTTCTCCTACGCTGCTCCTTTATCTACATGAGAAGACTGGATGAGACCCCGCTCACCCCTACCCCCACCCCCATCCCCACACACTAAGAGTCTTTTCCAGCTCTGAGATCCCAAGAGTCTGTGAATACATAATTGAGTCCACTCTTCCAAGATTCTAAGATCTGGTGATTCTCTAAGTCTAATATTCTCTGATTCTTCATTTTCAGATGCTATGTGTTTCTCAGTGTTTCTAAGAGCCTAGTTTCTCTGACTCAAGGATTCTAATCCAGGCCTATAAGTCTCTTCCACACTCCATTGTCTAAACAACAGATGTCCTGTCAGTGGCTCAGTGATTACCACAGTCTCCTAATTGGTCTCCCCAATAAGCTTCTTGAATGCGTAGACTATTTCATGCTTGTTTTTGTGTCTTTAGTTCCCCTTGCAGTGTATGGAATGTTAAATGATTGGTAATTGTTTGCTGAGTTGTGTTGAATTGGATTGTTGTGTTTCTCCTCTCCCATCCATTTTCTATATGTTGTTCAGTCGTGACTGACTCTGACTTTTTGTGGCCCCATTTGAGGGTTTCTTGGCAGATATTGGAGCGGTTTGCCATTTCCTTCTTCAGCTCATTTTACAGATGAGGAAACTGAGGCAAACAAGGTTAAGTGACTTGCCCAGAGTCACGCAGCTAGTGAGTGTCTGGGGCCAGATTTGAACTCATGAAGATGAGTCTTCCTGCCCCCATGCCTGGTGCTCTATCCACTGTGCCATGTAGCTGCCTTATTTTCCATACACCTGCTCAAAAAATTTTCCAAAGGTACCCTTGCTCAAAATCTCTCAGGGGCTCCCCTTTGCCTCTAACCTAAAATGTAAACTCCTCAGCCTTGCGTTTAAAACCCTCTATGATCTGACTCCAACCTACCTTTAGTAATATTTCCTATTAATTTTCTTCACGTACTCTGTAGACTGTTAGCTGTTGCTGGAGGCTGACATTCCATCTCTCCTCTTCTGTCTTTGCAGGAGCTGTTCCCTATGCTAGTAATGCTCTTTCATTTTCAAGTTCACCTCATAGAATTCTTATCTGTTTGTTTTTGTTTTTTGTTTTTTTTTTTTTGCTTTTTGCTGGGCAATTGGGGTTAAGTGGCTTGCCCAGGGTCCCACAGCTAGTACATGTCGTGTGTTATGTGTCTGAGATCAGATCTGAACTCAGGTCCTCCTGACTTCAGGGCCAGAGCTCTATCCACGGCATCACCTAGCTGCTTTGAATTCTTATTTTTCTTCAAGGCTACGGCGCTGGCCTCTTCCCCCTCTTGGACACCCAGGAATTAAGTCATACTTTCTTCCTCTTTGAATTGCCTTACATTTACATACATGTCAATACATACCTATTCAGATTTTGTATTCCTAATAAAATGTAAGCTCCTTGAGGGCAAGAAGTTTTTTTTTTTTGGTTTGTTTGTTCTTTACTTTGTAGCCTTATGTCCTAGGATAGTGCCTGGAGTTTTTGTTGAACTGAATGGCTCCTAAGCCCCACCCTCTTATAAAGCACCAGAGCTGTGATGTCAGGTTATATATATGGACCATAGGGTCCTTTGATATTTGCCTTTGAGATGGGCTCATTTAGAGCCAGAAGGGTCCTTGGAATTATCTAGAAACTGATATACAGAGGAGAAAACTGAGGCCAAGAGAGGGAAGGTCACTTCCCCAAAGTTATAAAGGTAGGAAGTAACAGACTGAGGATTAAAATTCAGATCTTCTCTCAGCCAGTCAATCAGTCAGTCAACAAGCTTTATCAAGCACTTACTAAGTGCTTAAAGGCAGCTAGGTGTCGAAGTAGATAGAGAGCCAGGCTTGAAATCAGGAAGACCTGAGTTCAAATTCTACCACGTCACTTAGTCTCTGCCTCAGTTTCTTCATCTGTAAAATGGGGATAATAATAGCATCTTACCTCCCAGGGTTATTGTGAGGATCAAATAAGATAATAATCATAAAGTGCTTAGCATAGTGTCTGGCACATGGTAAGTTCTATATAAATGTTAATGATGAAGATGATGAGGATGATGATGATGATATGACAGACTTATAAGCCCTTGAATAGGGGAGTGACATGGCCAGACCTGGCCTTTGGAAAGTTCAATTTGACAGCTGAGTGGAGGATGGCTGGCAGTGGGATGAAAGTTAAGGCAGAGAGATCCATCCTCAGGCTACGGTGATAGCCAGTGAGAGGTGATGAGAGCCTCTCAGAGGCTAATTAGATCTTCCCCATAGCCATGGGAGGACCGTGGAGCAAATTCCATTTTTCAGATGTGGAAACTGAGGCACAGAACCACATTGTAGGCCAACCAGAGAAGACAATACGGCAGGCTGAAAAAAGCTTCATCTTCCAGTCGAATGGCCTGGGCAAGTCTTGGCTCCAAAACTTCCTAGCTGTAGAACCTGGTCAAGTCATTTAACTTTTTTCAATCTCAGTTTTTCTTCTATAAAATGGGGATAATAACCTTGCTATTTACCTTCTAAGTGTTCTATGAAATGACGCTGTTAGACTAGACAGCTTCTGAGCTTCTTCCTAGTACTTATGGCCTATCACCTCCAGACCCTTTGCCCAAAGTAACACAGTCCATTAGTGTCAGAGCCAGGCTGCGTACCGGGTTTCCTGAATCCAAGGCCAGGCCTCTTTCCTTCTAGGCCATTAGATTGTCCTTAGCCTGACCCCAAGGAAAGGAGGGGGATTATGCCTGGTTGCATAGGACTATTGCCAGGTGTGGTTTTAATGATAGACAAGAAGGGGCAGCTAGGTGACACAGTGGATAGAGCACTGGACCTGAGTTCAAATCCGGCCTCAGACCAAACACTTGATACTTACTAGCTATGTGACCCTGGGCAGGTCACTTAACCCCAATTGCCTAAAAATAAAAAAAAAATTTAAAAAATACTAGATAGGAACCTTTATCTGCCCTAAAAAATTCCTCCTCTACCTCCTGCCTAGCCATCTCAAATCCCATCATTAAAAGTATGACCTTTTTGCACAGAAACACTCTATTCTAATAATCAATAGTCTAAGGCCCCTTCCAGCTCTGACATTATGCTCTGTTCTAAGGTTTGCAAAGTGCTTTACAAATGTTAACCTCATTTTTTCCTCACAACAACCCTGGCAGGTAAGTGCTATTATCATCCCCATTTTGTAGATGAGGAAAGTGAGGCAACCAAAGGTGAAGCAACTTGCGTAGGGTCCCCACACCTAAGAAGTAAATGACTGAGGGCTTGATCAGGTCACTTACCATTGCTTCTAGGTGAGCCAGACAGAACGAGCCTTAACGTTCTTCCACATGCTAGCCCTTCAAAGATATGCTTCTACCCCGAGTCTTCTTTTCTTCAGACTAAACATTCTCCTTCCCAAAATAACGAAGAGTAAAGGCTAAGTGTAAACTAGGATTTTGAACTGAACGGTGCTTGTGTGTCATTCACGCCTGCCCTCTTATTTTACAGAGAATCATCCTTAAAGAAGTCACATGAGTTGTTTGAGGCCACACAGACCAAATACTAAGTGCCAGATCCCGGATTTGAAGCCAGGGCACAGAATTTTAAATTTGGAAAGGGCCTCAGAGGTCATCTCATTCAACCCGTGTCACAAAGGAATCCCCACTTTAACATGGCTGACAAGGGGTCATATCGCTTCTAGAAGCCTGAAGACGTTCACTATCTCCCAAGGCAGCCTGTTCCACTTGGGGGTCAAGAAATTTTTCCTGACATCAGGCCTAAATCAGCCCCTTTATAACTTCTCCCCATTCCTCTTGGTTCTACCCTCTGGGGCCAAGGAGGACAAGTATGGTCCCCTTTCCACCGCTATCATCCATCTCTCTCCAAGTCTTCTCTAGGGTAAATATTCCCAGTTTCTTCAAATGAATGAACTCAAGTCTCTTCACTACCTTGCTTGCTTGCCTCAGACCGTCTTCTAGTTTCTCAGTGTTGCTCCTCTAGCTGGAGTGTGACCAGGGAGGAGGATGGGTCCTCTCTCTCCAGGTCCAAGGATTTTTTTTTTTTTTTACCATAGCACCATGGTGCTTTCCAACATTAATGGTTGCTATTATTCCAGACCAAGGCAAACACCTGGTTTAAAGGGTGCCTTGAATTTCTCCCTGAGCCCTAAGGGGCGAGTCATGGCCTGAAACTGAGGAAGAGACCACAGCTGAAGCTTGTCTCTTCTCATTAGACAGGTCTCGGTAGAGTATAGGCCGCTTTACTGGGGGTCTCAGGTCAATAACCTCATTACACATGGAGGCCCCCATTGGGCCCCAGATAGAACAAAAAGGCATAGCTGTTTCTTGGGAAATTATCTGGAGGTTCTTAGACCCCAAACTCAGCGTAACTCAGTGTGTGATAGGACAACTTAAAAAATGCGATGGGATTTTAGACTTCGTGGCTAGTCAGTGTCCAGAGCAGAGGCAGACGAGATCCCTTGCCCTCATTAAATTTCATCTCCAGTGCTCAGTTGGGGTGCTGCCTTTTGGGCGGTGCACTGAGAATCTGGAAACCTCCAGAAGATTAGGGCAGGTCAAGAAGTTCAGAAGTCATCAGAAGCTGAAAGGGGCTTAGAGATAGATCATCCAGTCAAATTCCTTCAATATCGAGAGGAGGAAACAGGCTTTGAGAGAGGACCAACTGAGACCAACGTCCTGGTTTCCAAACTTTCAGTTGCTATTCTCTTCTTGAATTGATTGCGTAATCTACTAACCCCACCCCATCACCTGGAGAAAGCATGTGCTGGTAAGTGTTTAACAGCCAGCTAGCCAAAAAAGAAAAAAAAAGTATGGACAACACACTTTTAAGCTTAATTTGCATTGTTAACATTTCCCCCATCACTTTCTTAAGTCTAAACAATCAATAAAATAATAAATCAATTCCTGAACTGTAGGGTTTGCTAGTTTCCAAGGGTGAAAATGCTCATATTGAAAATTTAACACTTGACTGAGCAGATTTTAGCTGGCTCCAGCATACTCCTGTATTAGTGATATTTTTACAACAGGGTGATGCCAGGTTGTTCATTGACAGGCATTTAAAGACAAGTCCTTCTACTTTGGATCTGAGTATTATAAGCGTTGGAAAGGATTCTAGAGGCTCTCTGTACCAGGGCTTCTTTACCTTTTGCTGTGTCATGGACCCCTTGGGCAGTCTGGTGAAGCCTATGGACTTCTCAGAATTACGTTTTTAAATGCATTAGATAAAATAAATAGCATGACAAAAGAAATAAGTACATTGAAAGTTATATACATATACATCTGTATGTGTGTGTGTGTGTATGTATATATGGTAGCCAGGTGACACAGTGGCTAGAGTGCCAGTCCTAGAGTCAGGACAATCTGAGTTCAAATCCTACCTCAGATGCTTACTAGCTGTGTGACTGTAAGCAAGTCATTTAATCTTGTTTGCCTCAGTTTTCTCATCTGTAAAATGAGCTGGAGGAGTAAATGGCAAATCACTCCAGTATCCTTGCCAAGAAAATGGGTCACAAAGAGTTGGACATGACTGAAATGACCGTATATACAACAAGCATACATTTGTGTGTGTGTCTATAATATATAAAAATATGTTATACATTCACATATATAGCTGTACCATCATTTTAGTATATGTGTATATGTATACATATATGGATATATTTCATTATATATATGTGTGGTAGATGGGTATATATATATATATAGATATACACATGTACACATATGTGTGTGCATACATACGTACATATTTCTATCAATCTATCTGCAGTTTATGGACTCCAAGTTAGGGATCTCTGATCTAGGCTGACCACTTCGTCTTGCACTTAAGGAAACTGACCTAGATCAGGATAGTGACTGGTTCAGGGTCAGACAGATCTAGTGGCAGAATTCATCATGGAAATTCCAAACTGGGGAGACCTTAGTGTATATATAGTCCAACCCATACCTGAAAAAGATTTCCCTCCATAGCTTACCTGGCAAGTGGTCAGTCAGCCTTTGCTTGAAAGCCCCTAAGGAGGGGGCCACCACTGCTTTCCCGAATAGCCTGTTCCACTCTGGGAGAACTCAGAAGCTTCTCTTGACATCAAGACTTCAATTGGCCTTGATCCAGCTTTCACCCATGGCTCCTAGTTCTGCCCTCCGGGGATTTTCCCATAAGACAATCCCCTCCAAATAGTTCAAAGACAGCCACCATGTTTCCCCAAGTCTTCTCTTTCCTTTTCTAGGCTACACATCCCTGGTTCCATCAATAGGGTCCTTTCCTGGCTGCTCTCCATTTCCTCAATGTCCTTCCTAAGACGTGGCACCTAGAACTGAGCAGCCTGGGCAGAGGGGAAGTTGTTTTTCATCTTAACCTCCACTCCCATACGAACTTTAACCTCCTCCCCACATACTCCAGGCATCTCCTCCAGATGTGGTCTACTCAGGCCACAGCATCGCAGCATGATCATCTCTCTCAATCTGGAAGTCATGCTTCTCAGCATGGCTTAAGACTGGATTCATTTTCTGGGCTCCCATTTGACAGTATTGACTCATGCTGACTGTGAAGTCTACTCAAACCCCTATGGTGCTTAGATATCAATGCTTTTTTTTTTTTTCTATATCAGTATATTCCTCAGTTGTCCACTGACTGGTATTTAAAGAAAGGTCTTATAGGAAAGAATAAATTGGTGCAAAATATGGAACTGAAGGAGGACAAAAGCACAGAAGGGTCCCCAATAAATCAATAGGACACAACACATATACATAGCCCCTCACACCACAGAAGTTTTTCAGATGAGAAAACATTTATTCGGTATGACTACCTTCTTTATTGATTTATTCATTCAGCTTGTCCATTATTAAAAAAACAACAACAACAAAATGAAACAAAACAAACCCCCCTAAGAGAAAGATGCCTGAACACAGTGTGAGTCAAGCCATTGGGGGAAGGCACTTTGGGAAGAACACCAAGGGTATATAGGCAGAGATGGGCTCGGGGCCCACTTTGGCACCAAACGAGCCACGGCTACATTACATGGCTGTGGGTGGTGTGGGTGGGGGAGGGAGGATGTCCGAGCCAGGGGATAACTAAGTCAAAGATAAGGGGAACGTTGGAGATGTGAGCTGGGGAATGCTGGAGGAGGGACCAGAGATATCTGAGATGGAGAGGACACCCCCTCAGGCATGATTCCTTCTTCTCTTGGTCCTGAACTTCCACCTAAGCTCTGATATCTCCCCAGATCCATGGGCGGGGTATTCCGGAAGACTTCCCTCTCTTTCCTCAGAGTCCAGAAAGGGGATGTCCAAGTCAGGGGCATTTTGGAGTCAGGAATGTTTCCCGTCACACCTCGGCTCTGATGGCTGGTTCCCAATATTCTCTAACTGGTCCCAGGTGCTACCCAGGAGACTAGGAAATAGAAGCCCCTGGTGGGAATTTTTGTTCAGGGCAAGACCAAGAGTGGCCTCATAGGGGAGCCTCTAGGCAGAGGAATAGTAGGAGAAGTGGAAAGGCACCACACACGCACACACACACACACACACACTCACTCACTCAGGAGTTAGACCTGGTATTGGCACATACAAATATAAATTAAATTGACAGGCTTACCAAAAAAAAAAAAATGGCATCACGAGGGTAGGCCTCAGTATCTGCTCGTAATGGAGGTGTAGTGTAGCTTTTCTTCCTCCTACCTCCATGTGGGTCCTACCCTTCCCCAGGCCCTCCAGGGGCCTTCCCTATTTCCGCCTATTATCTCTGATGTTTATCACAAGACATAGGGGGCTTCGGCCACGGCGCCGTGGCCATCATGGCAATACAAGACTTCCTTTCTGGTCTGGCCCATCTCTCGTCGGTATTGGCCCTCTTTGACCACCTTGACGCACCAGAGGTCCTTCCCCAGGGTGATGCTCTTGACAGAGGGGAGGTATTTCAGAAGCCGGTCCGGCAGGACTGCCAGCCCTGTGCCTGATAGATTCAGCTCCTGCAGAGAGTTCAAGGTGGAGAAGACCTCTGCCCTGGCAGACTGAAGGCTGGGATTGCCTGACAAGTCCAGAACCTGGAGGCTTGGCAAGTCACGGAAGGCAAACGGGGTAAGCTCCGTAGGGCGGCGGAGGCTGCCGAGGGACAAGTGAATGAGGTCCTTCAACCCGGCGAAGGCCCCTGCCTGGACCCTGCTCAGGAGGTTGCCATCCAGGTTGAGGTAGCGCAGGGGGAGACCCTGGAGGTCAGGCACCTCCTGCAGCTGGTTCCAGGAGAGGTTCAGGCTCTGGACATTGGGGGTGCCCCTGTCCAGCTGTGACCGCACCACCCGGGTAAGGAGGTTGTGGGAGAGATCCACATTGAGGGGCTTCCCCTGCCCTCGAGAAGTGAAGGTGTCCATGGAGATCTCGGTTAGTCTGTTACTACTCAGATCCACCTCGCTCAGGGGGGAGCTGGCAAAGCTCTCCTCAGGCAGGGCCGTCAGGGCATTGTGGCTGAGGTCCAAGGACTCTAGGTATCGGAGCCGGGAGAAGGTGGTGGAAGAAATCTGAGCGATGCGGTTGTAGCTCAGGTCGAGGCTCACCAGAGTGGTGTATCCTGGTCCTGTGAGCATGGACTCATTGACTATCTCCAGCTGGTTAGAGGACAGGTCCAGGTAGGTTGTGTCCAGGGGGATGGGGACCGGGACAATGTGGGAGCCCAGGCCGCTGCAGTCCACCCGGGTCAAGCTGAAGCTGTCAAACAGGCCGAAGGTTTCCACTTCACAATGGCAGCCTGGGAAACACGGGCGAATGGCCCTGGCACAAGGGGCCAGGAACAGGAGAGGAAGCCAGAGGGACCACAGCATTGTGCAGCCTGGAAGACAAGAAGAGCGAGGTCAGGGTCAGGGTCTGAGAGATGTCAACACCCAGCACAAAGGGCAATTTTATAAAACCATAGGATGTCAGGGCTGGGAAGGACCCCGAGACACAGAATGTCAGAGTTGGAAGAGACCTCAGTGACCACCTGAATCCATTCCATCATTTTACAGGAGACAGATTTGGTCTAGAAGACATCACGAGTCGATAGCACACGTGAGACTAGAACTCAGGTCTTCTGACTCCCAGGCCAACACCAAGAATTTCAGCCCTGACAGAAACCTCAGCTTCTTCCTGTCCAGTCTCCCAACCCCTGAAGTAATTCCTTCTACAATGTCCCCAACAAATAATTATCTAGGCTCTGCCTGAATACCTCCAGTGATGGGGAACCCCTTCCTTACTAAGGCAGCCCATTTCATCCTAGGCCAGCTCTGAGTGTTAGGATTCCCTTCCTTATATAGAGATGAAATCTGCCTTGTCATAGAATCACAACATTTAAGAGTCAGAAGAAACCTCAAAAGGCATGTAGTCTAGCCCCTAGTTAAAAATCTATAGCATATCTAAGAAGTGGTCAGGCAGTCTTTGACTGAAAATGTCTAGACAGGGGATTCACTCCCATGCATTATCCCAATCTGTTTCCCTCCTCTGGGACCAAGCAGAAAAAGTCAATTTCCTCTTCCCTAGGATAGCTCTTCAGGCACACAAAGACCCTGTTACCTCAGGTCTTTTATTCCCCAGGTTAAACATCCACATTTCCTTCTACTGATCCTACTAGATTATCCTTCTCTGTACAGGATCATTATCTGTAGAGCTGAAAAAGACCTTAGATATTATCTAGTCTCATTTTACAGAAAAGGAAACCGAGGCCCAAAGATGGAAAGTGAGTCACCCCAGGTCACAAACTCTGGGTCCCCTTGCCTCCCTGTGCCCAATCGGTGACACCAAGATCCTCCTCTCTAGTGCATCAATGTCTAATCTAGCCCATAATGCACTGAACCGCACACAGTTCTCCAAAGGAGTTTGACCAGCGTCAACTCACCCAAGAAAAGAAGTCACTTCGAGCCGGGAAGGAGCCCAGTGCCTATATCACCTCTCGCACTTTGGCACCAAGGGCTAGTCACAGGATTCCAAGATAAGCCTATCTGAGGAAGGCTCTGGGCTTCCCCAAGCACTCTGCCTGGTTCAGCCAGACGGCCCTCCCCTCCTGAACTCCCCTCCCTCTCCCTGGCCTTGCTCCCATGAAACATTTAAAGGGCCAGCAACTCTATCTGCCCAGGGCTCTGATACAGGGCGAGGACAAACATAGCTGGCTTGTACCCAGTCCCCCAAACCCATCCATTCTATCCTCCACCCCCATCCCCCTGCTGGCCTCCTGTTCCTTTCAGGCCAATTTTCAGATTAAAGCCTGTTCAGGTGCCTTTCATGCCAAACCCTAGCTGGGAGGGCCAGGGTGTTCAGAATTCAGGAAACAAAGCGGGGTAGAAAAGTTACCCTAAACCCTGTATTGTGTTCCAGCCTGTTTACTGTGCATACTATTAATTCCATCCAACCGGTCTGAGCTCCCGTGCCAGGCTCAGCTCTTCTTACACAGATCCGTTCCAAAGGTTTACGAAAGCAAGGCAAGAGAGACAGCCCCAAAGATTATTCTTCAGTCACCCCAGGTGATTATACAACTCTGTGGTCATTAAATATGAAACAGTCACTTTTGTCAGATCTTGGGTTACGCAAGAAGGCCCAACTCCAGCCTGACTCAGCCACCATGAGGGCAAAGAAGGGAACCAGAGTGGAGGAGAAATATTAGAGATGGGTGCACTGAAATGAGGCTGCCATTCGGAAGACCTGGGGGGAAGTCCCGTCTCTTCACTACCTGTGAAATCTTGGGAAGGCTATCTTAGCTTGGGGCCTCCATTTTCCCACGTGTAAAAGAAGGGGATTGGAGTAGATGGTTTCTGGGGTCACATCCAGCTCAAAAGTCACTGACTGTCCCATTTTCTTACTTTACAGAAAAATCACACGTGCTCAAGGTTAGGAGGAACCTCAGGGGCTATTTATTTAGCCCAACCTGTCCTTGAACTGGAATCTTCCCCGAGGGCCAGGAGGGAAGGCCCACACCTGTAATCCCTGCTAGTAAGAGGCCAAGGCTAGGAGCTGGCTTGAACTCAGCAGTTAGGAGCAGCAGTGGGCTAATTGGATTGGGTGTTCATACTATTTATCCTGGCACCGTTTGCTTACAGAAGGGTGAACCGGCCCAGGTTGGAAATACAGTTCCCACACCTATCGATAGCAGGATTGGGCCCGTGATAGGCCACTGCACTTCCTGCCTAGGTCAGATAGGGAGAACTAGTCTAAAAAAAATCCCTTGTGTAACATACCAGAGAAGCAGTCATCTGGCTTTTGCTTGAAAGGCTGCATGGTATAGTAAAAAGGGGATTCAGTTTAAAAGCCTTGAATTCAAACTGGGAGGGTTAGCATGCAGCGGTATGAAGAACCCAGACCTGGGAGTTACGAGAGTTGAGTGCGAGTCCTGGCTCCACCACTAACTCACTGCGTGAGTCTCAGGCAATTCCCTTCCCAGTTCTTAAGCCTCAGTTTCCTCATATATAAAATTAGATGAAATAATTTCCAAGATCTTTTCTAACTCTAAGTCCAAGGACCTTAAGAAACATGGATTGATCATTGACTTGCTCTGTGACCTTGGGCCTCTCTCTTGTGACCTCTCTCTTGATCTCAGTTTTCCAGTCTGGAAAATAAGGGAGTTGTACTATAAAGCATTGAAAGACACCTGATCTTTAGGACCTAGAAGGGGGATGTTCTAACATTCTGTGTTCCAAGGATTTGACATGTTGTTTCTACGTGCTAAAAAGCGAGTAAAGAGGACTAAGCGGAAGCCTCTGGGAGCTAAGGGGAACATTTAATGAATTTTGGACCTTTCCTGGGTGACTTGCATGAAAACAATAACATTTTAAGTAAGGAAGTTGGGCATGGGGTGAGCTGGGGAATTAACCTGGTGCAGGAGAAATGAGCAAAGCCAGGACAGCAATCTCTATACGTTAACGACCCATCTGTAAGGACAAACCACTTTGCAAGCTGGAAGAGCTCTGATCAATGTGATCCATGATTCCTGAGGACTGATGCTATCTACCTCCTGACGGAAGGTGGGGGGTGGAGGTGTGTACAAGTCAGGGGGCAGGATCAGACCTGGATTTTTGAACACGGTCGATGGGGGAATTCATTTTGCCTAACTAGACATCTTTCTTACAAGAAATGAGTTTTCCTTTCCTTTTTAATGGAATAGGGGGTGAAAGGGAGAGAAAATAGATGTCTATTGTTTAAAAATGAAACTTTTTTTAAATTAAAAAAATAAAGCTTTTTAGACTAGCAGTGAGAAGAAGTGGGCTCTAGGCTGAGATCTACCACTAACCCAGTGCAAATTTGGGTAAGACTGAGAAGGAAATGTTCTCTAGGATCACGAATTGCCTTTGACTGGGTTGGAGGTCTGAGGCACGAACATTAATGGATGCTGAGTAAATAAGCAATGCATCAAATCTCCTTTAGAAATAAGAAGGTGGACTATTCTCATTAAGCCCTGACAGGGGGCTGGAACGAGAACTTGTCAGCCATCCAGGCTTTTAAAAAGAAAATAAAAAGACCAATGACATGAAACCTGGTACACACAGGAGAGACAAGAACAAGGAGGTTTTAGCCTTGAGAAAAATATATCCAAACACCAAACTTATGAATAATGAAAATCAAGCACTCCACCTTCTGTTTCCATTGGTTTTCTTTGTCTGATCTATCTTTCAGCTGACCTTGGTCTGCAAAGAAGCTGTCTGACCTTAAAGCATCTCTGGTACTTACCGAGGCGGGCAAGGCTACTGCTTCTTCTAGATATTTCTATCTCTGGGCCTCAGTTTCTCTTTCTGTAAAATGGAAGGATTTGACTAGATGATCTCATGGGTCCTTTTCCAGCCTTCACATTCTATATTCTGTAGGACTTAAGTGCTATCTTCTTCAGGAGACCTTTCCTCCTAGCTAATAATAGTAATAATAAAAACTAACATTTATGTAGTGCCTACTATATGCCAGGCACTGTCTTAAGCATTTTACTAATATTATCTGAGGTGCAGTTAGTTGGCACAGTGGATAGAGCACTGAGCTTGGAATCAGGAAGACTCATCTTCATGAGTTGAAATCTGGTCTCGCTTACTAGCTGTGTGACCCTGGCAAGTCACTTAACCCTGTTTGCCTCAGTTTCCTCATCTGTAAAATGAGCTGGAGAAGGAAATGGTAAACCTCTCCAGTATCTTTGCCAAGAAAACCCCAAATGGGGTCACCAAGAGTCAGACATGACTGAAATGACCTGAACAATACCAACAATATTATCTCATTGATTCTCACAACCCTGGGAGGTAAGTGCTATTATTATCCCCATTTTATAATTGAGGAAATGAGGCAAATAGATGAAGTGACTTGTCCAGGGTCATACAGCCAGTAAATGTCTGAAGCTATATTTGAACTCAGAACTTCCTGACTCCAGGTCCATCGCTCTACCCACTGCACTATCTAAACTCCTTAGCTGTTAAGTGTCTTTCCCTCTAAAGTTACCTTGTATCTACTCTGTGAACCTTGTATATACCAGTCTATGTACATAGACTTCTTCACTAGAATGTAAGCTTGTGGAAGGCAGGGGCTATTTTTCCTTTTTTCTTTGTATTTCCAGAACTTGGCACAGTGCCCAGCACACAGTAACACTTAATAATAACTGCATGTTGATCAGTTGATATATTCTGACATTCTAGCCTCCAAGGCCTTTTCCGGCTCTGACATCCCAAGCTTATGCTCTAACATTCTATGTTCCCTCTCCTCCTCTGACATTCTATGGTCCTCTCCTTTCTCAACCTCTGCTCAGCATTGAGTCATACCTCAGGGAGCTGTTAGCATGAAGAAACGCTGAGGGTTGGTTTGCTAACAAAGTGAGTCTATTGCTGGTTTCAAAAGAAGGAAGACAGATGGCTTGTAGAGGCCACAACTGGGACAAGAGAGCCACTTGGGAAAGGTGGCCAGGAAAAGAAACTGAAAGGGAACCAACCGGGCTATCCCCCTGCTTCAGGAAGGAATCAAAAGTGAAAGAAATGCTCTTGGCCCGAACTCAGGAAGGAAAATTTCTAGATGGGCTTGGAAGGAGAGGGTGATGATTTTGTAAGGAGGAGAAGAATGGGAAAATTCAGGAAAGAGAAAGTGTTTCCTGACAATTTGCCATTTTCCTGAAATACGAAAAGAGCTCAGGGAAAAGTCTCCCTTTTCCTCTCACACCTCCATAATCATTTCCCCACTCTGGGGGCTTTGATGGCTGACCCCAAAGCTCACATACAAGAGGAGGCTTGAGGGACCTGAGACCCTCTTTCCCAAACATAGACAACCTGACTTGTGACATGGTGGGGTCAGCTGAGTCTCAGTTTACTTCCCCTCCCTGGGCCTGAGTTTCTTCATTTGTAAAATAGGGATTCTACTATTTATACTACCTACCTCATATAGGCACCGGGGCCTGGAGTCAGGAAGACTCATTTTTGTGAATTCAAATCTAGCCTTAGACATTTACTAGCTGTGTGACCCTAGGTAAGTCACTTAACCCTGTTTGCCTCAGTTTTCTCCTCTGCAAAATGAACTGGAGAAGGAAATGACAAACCACTCCAGTATGTTTGCCAAGAAAACTCCAAACGAGTTTATGAAGAGTTGGACAGGACTGAAAAATGACTAATCAACAACAACAAATTACTCTAAGCAAATTAAATTAGTTCCCCTTATTTGGACTTAGTTTCTCTAACTTTAAAATAATATTCATACCACCTACCCTAGAAGGGTAGAAAAGTAAGTTGTTATCACTACATCCTAAGATTCTGTAAGTGCAGGGGCCTTTTTCACATTTGCATCCCAAGCCCAAACACCATATTAGTCCTTTCAAGAATGTGGAAAGGCCTAGAGAAACATCTCCAATGTGTTTGGTGGATTGCCTTTGGAGGATTTATAAGAAGATGTGGCCATGGAAAGGAATCACCCAGCAAGAGCAGGTGTGGATGGATTCTGAGCTGTACCACTGAAGATAAAATCTCTAGCCACCAAAGTGTCACCAGCACAGGGCCTAGCAGATAGGAAGTAGGTATTTAGTCTTGCTGGTTAAACTGAATATGTTGAAAGGAATGAATGCTAAGATTAATTCTCTAATTCTCTAAGGTAGGAGTTTTCAAAGTATGGTCTGGGGAATAAGCTGGTCCCCAAACTAAAACTATTTTCATAATAGTACCAAGATGTTTTAATTTCTAATGATAGTAAATATATATACATAATATAGATTCTAATGTGGATATCTAATATAGATTATAATAATAGCAAATATGGGTAGATATTGAATACAGATTATAATAATAGTAAATATAGGTATGTAATATAGATTATAATAATAGTAAATATGGATCTAATATGGATCCTAATATGGATATTAGATATAAATTATAATAATAGTAATATGGATATCTAATATAGATCCTAATATGGATATCTAATATCAATTATAATAATAGCAAATATGGATCACAAAGCTCTTTGAGGGAGTCACTAGTAATTTTTAAGGGCATAAAGGGGTCCTCAGACCAAAACATTTGAGAACCATTGTTCTAAAGTCTAGCTCCCACATTCAATGTTCTAAGGCTCTTTTAGCCTTGAAAAGTTGTTTGCTAAGTTCCTTTCCACTTCTGACTTTCTATATTATAAAGTCCTATCTAGACTTCATGATGTAATGTTAGAGGCAGCATGGTATAGTGGGTAGAGAGCTGGACTTTGAGTCAGAAAGACTTGGGTTCAAATCCCCTGTCTGACACTTATTCGCTATATGACTGAGCAAGTCATTAAATTGCTCTAAACCTCAGTTTCCCCACCTATTTAAAAAAAAAAAAACTCTAAGAACTTGTCCAGCTCTAAATTTGTGCTCCTGTGATCCTATGGTATAAGGTCTTTTCCACAACTGACACTCTCAGTTCTGACTGAATCCTACTAGCTGTGTGACTTTGGGCAAGTCATATCTCTCTTTGCCTCAGATCTGGGGAATGTGGGTGGCTGGACTGGATGGCCTCCAGGATCCCTTCCATCTCTAAAGTTATATCCGATGACCCTCTTGGATGGTGCAGTTTGCTGGCCCTCCCCACACAGGTAGTCCAACCCCCATCTGAAGGAGAATCCCTTCTTCAAGGTACCCGACAGGTAGTCAGTCATTCCACCTTTGCTTTAGGACCTCTAGTGAGAGGAAATAGCTGAGCAGGCATCTTTTCTCCCACCCAGCCTCTCCCATAACCTAACTTGATTTCACGGTGAGGGGTACCCACAGGCTCTCTCTTGTTGGGATTCCCAGCTCCAAGAATGACTTTTTGCCCCTTTGTTTTTTCTTAAAGGAGGAAGGGGAAGTGGGACAATAAGGAGGGGAACACAGAAGAAATCACTATGAGAATTACAAGCAACATCAGGGAGGGGAGAGGCTGGACGTGGCTGCCACAGAGCCCAGAAGGAAGTAATTAAGGGCAGACCACAGGGATCCAGCCCCAAACTCCTGTTGGAAGCCACTCTATGTATGTGTTACTCTGCACAGCTCCTTGGGCTGCTACCAAGGAAAGTGTGCAAATGAGTGCCTCATTTTCTGAGCTGACCCTGGGGTGCCAGAGCCAAATCTCCATCTTAGGCTGCCTTCAGAGAAGCAGTGTCCAGATGGAGGGAAGCAATAGCCACCACTGTCCTCTGCTCTGGTCAGACTCCATCTGGAGGGCAGATGGGGCCTCATTTTTGGCCCCTTGAGCAAGTCACTGAGCCTTAGTTTCCCCCACATGTAACATGACCTCAAAGGACCTGTACAGCTCTGAATCTGTGCTCCTACAATCCTACGTCTAATGTCTTTTCCAGGAAATGCTAGAGAGAATCCAGAGGAAGGCGACCAGGATAGTGAAGCAACTACAGGCCATATAGTACAGAGGAAACAGTACTGGTTTTGGATTTAGGGGCCCTGGTTTTGAATCCCAGCTCTGCTACTTACTAGGACTGGCTAAAGAAACTGGTGATGTCTGACCAGGAGAAAGAAGATTTGGAAACAGGGAGGGAAGACATTTTTCCTGCTTTCAAATACCCAAAGAGTTATCACAAAGAAAAAGGAGGAGAGTTGTTCTGTCACCAGAAGACAGAGCTAGGACTGACTGTAGAGAAGTCAAGACAGGGCAAATTTCAGCTCAATATAGAGAAAGGTGTGTGGCCATGGACAAGTCAGTTTTCTCTGGGCCCCAGAGGGGCCAAATCTGTAAAATGTGAGGGGGTTAGACCAGATGACTTCGAAGATTCTTTCAGTTCTGAATCCTCGGATTCTTCAGGACCGTGTCACAGTCAGAGCTGCCCAACAAAGAACGGGCTTACCCAGGAGGGAAGGAGTTCCCAGGCACTGGCCATATTTAGGAGGGTGGGCAGGTCCCACTTGGTGGGATTAGCGTGGATGGGGCTCTATCCTCAGGCCCCCCACTGGATTAGATGGCCTGCCTCTGATGTCTTCTGTAGCTTTGACATCTATCAGAGTCAGATCTGGCACCAGAAGGATCGGGCTAATCCTTGCCATCCTCCTTCCTTCTACCTCTACCAAGTCTCAGTACAAAGCTTCTCTTGTGAAAGTCTAGGGTTCCCAATGTGAGACTATGGTACAGCCACTTCTAACCAGAGAAGTGGTTCTCCATTTCTGCTGGACAGAGCACCAGGCCTGAAGTCAGGAAGACTCATCTTTGTGAGTTCAAATCTGGCTTTAGACACTAACTAGCTGTGTGACCCTGGGCAAGTCACTTAACCCTGTTTGCCTCAGTTTCCTCATCTCTAAAATGAGCTGAAGAAGGAAATGGCAAACTACTCCAGTACGTTTGCCAAGAAAACCCCAAATGGGGTCATAAAGAGTTGGCCGTGGCTAAAATGAATAAATAACAACAACATAGAGGAGAGGGGAAAGGGGATAAACAAAAGAAGTGTCTCTTAAGAAACACTGAAGGAATCCCACAAGTCTAGAGTGCGCCAAACATCTTGTATTATCAACTCCCATTTTATACACAGAGAGAGCCAGGCTTAGAGAGCTTAAGTAATTTGCCCATGGCCATGCAACTAGCACCAGTGACAGGATTTGAACCAGTTTCCTGTTTCCAGTGGCAACATGCTATCTACTATCCTTATAGAGCACTGGGCCTAGAGTCACAAAGAGGCTCTGAGTCCAAATCCTGCCTTGGACACTTATTAGCCAGGTGATCCTGGGAAAATCACTTAACCTGTCTGCCTCAGTTTCCACATCTGCTAAATGGAGATAATAATATAGAATAATAATACAGAACCCCCCTGGTTCTGAGATTCTATGTTCTATGTCCTGAGATCTAGCATTCTATGTTCTCAGGTCCCTTTCAGGATAACAATCACTGAAATTGCCAAGCACAGAGCCTCAGTGCAGAGTAGAAACTTACTTAATGTCTGCTGATTAAGAGTTCCCTGAAGGGCATTCCATCTGGACTCTGAGAAATGTTGTGGGGTTGGCAGTCAGGTCCTGTCCAGATTTCTACTGTGGGCCTCGCCGGTTAAGCAAGAACTGGTCAGGCTGGCAAGAAAGGTAAGGAGCAGACAGGATCAGAGGCAGCCCCTTTTAATGGAGCCATCTAGGTGATGCAGTGGATAGATCATTGGGCTTAGAGTCAGGAAGACCTGAGTTCAAATCCAGCCTCCGATACCAGCTGGGTGACCTTAGGCAAGTCACTTTACCCTGTGTCTGTAAAATGAGGATAATAATAACACCTACTTTGCAGGGTTGTTGTGAGAATTGAATGAGGTAATATTTGTACAGCATTTAATACACTGCCTGGCCCAGAGTAGGTGCTGTATAAATGTTAGCTATTTATTATTATTTTTATTATTATTAATTATTATTATTATTATTATTAATGAGATGGCCTGCCTGTTTGGGTACTGAGATCCCAGATTCTGTACATCTGGCCAAACCCCTCTGGACCTGACCCTGTTCATAATCTGGGAGGCAGACAAGGGAATTTGGGGAACAAGCTAGAAATTCTTTAAGAACAGAAAGGCTAGGAATGTTTGGTTTGGAGATGAGGAGCCTTGGGCAAGGGTGGGAGTGGGGGAGCGGGAAGAAGGGACTGGATGGTTATCTTCAAATATCTGAAGGACTGTCACGGAGATGACTTGTTTTGTGTGGTTTGCAGTAAAACCAGGATCAGAGGGAGACAGATTCCTACTCAGTCTAAGGAAAAGCTGCCCAAGTCTGGGCATCCTTGATAGGCATTCACAGTCTAGGGAGAGAAGACAAACCTGTACCTGTCTATACAGGGATGCACAAAGGAACGTTCTCTGAAAACACACCTTTATCGCATTTTGCGTGGGTTATTCCAGCGGTCCCTAACTGTCCTCCCCACCTGCACTTAGATTATGTCATCTGACCCTCTCATTTTACAGACGGGGAAACTAAGGCTCAGAGAAGTTACATGCTGTGCACATTGGTGCACAAGTTCACACTGGTGAACTTAACATAAAGGGCAGGCCAGGCCACAGCTCTGGCACTGGCCCCAAATCTGGGGCCCCTACACTGAGTGTCCAATTCAACCCCCATCTCTGTGACATCTCTGTGACGTGCCTTCCCCACCCAGACTATCATCTCCATTTCCATGTGGGGGGGTGTGTGTGGGGAGACTTTGACTCCACCTTCCCCCAGTCACCCCGGGATCTGATTAGCCAGCTTTCACCTTTCACCAAGAGCCTCACTTCCCTGGCCTTCTCCACACCAGATCCCCCCACCAAACAGTCTGCTTCCACTTGTATCCTCAGTGCCTGGCAAATAGAACAAATGTTTATTCTCATTTTCTCATTCTCTTCCTCTCCTTTTCTTTCTCTTTCCTCTCTTCTTCTTCCTCTTCCTTCTTTCTCTTTTGCTCCTCCCTCTCTCCTTCCTTTTCTCTTCCCTATCTCTTCTTCCTTTCTCTGTCTTCTCTCCTTCTCTTCCTCCCTTCCTTTCTCTCCTTTCTTTCTCTGTCTTCTCTCTCCTTCCTTTCTGTCTTCTCTCTCCTTTCTCTCTTCCCTCTCTCTCTCTTCCCTCTCTCTCCTTCCTTTCTGTCTTCTCTTCCTTTCTTCCTCCCTCCCTCCCTTTCTTCCTTCCCTCCTCCCTCTTCTCTTCCCTCTCTCCTTCCTTTTCTCTTCCCTGTCCTTTCTTTCTCTGTCTTCTCTTTCCATTCTCTCTTCCCTCTCTCTCTCTTCTCTCTCTCCTTCCTTTCTGTCTTCTCTCCCTTTCTTCCTTCCTCCCTCCCTTTCTTCCTTCCTTCCTTTCTCCTTTCCCTCCTCCCTTTTCTCTCTTCCCTCTCTCTCTCCTTCCTTTCTTTGTCTTCTCTCTCTCCTTCCTCCCTCCCTGTCTCTGTCTTCCCCACCTCTCTCCACCCCCACTCCCTTGCTACTCTTGAGGACCTTATCACACACTGCCTCTATTATTAATTAGCTTTTCATGTGTCAGCCCTATCCTCCCAGGGAGCTCCTTGAAGGCAGGGTCTTGTCTACACTGGGGCATACTGTCCTACAGTGCCTGGGTGGTGCTGTGCTCAGTAAATATTGGTCTGACTCACCCCATATCTTGAAGTGTGTTTGCACAAGTCGCCAACCCCCCCAGCAGCATGGGTAGATGACAAAAGCATCTACCAGGGGCCGCTGATATTGTTGAAATTGTCTTTCTGTACGTTTATGTCCTCTGTTAACAGCTGCGGAATCTGGAGAAAGACAGGTGATTTGATTTGATAGGGACCTGTGGCAGTTGAAGGCCAGCAAATTGCTTTACATCCACTATTTCATTTGATTGTCATAATACAGTGAAGTGGTAGGGGGTATTATCATACCCACTTTTCAGATTAGGAAACTAAGACCCAGGGAGAGGAAACAGTTTGCCCAGGGCTATCCAACTCTAAGAGTCTGAGGTGAGAGTTGAATCTAGTCCTTCTTGACTCCAAGTTATCCTCTACCTACTAAGCCCTGCTGTGTCGCCTACACCTTCCACCTCACAGGATTGTTGTAGGGAAAGCAACTTGTAAACTTGAAAGTCCTATAGAAAATGGACCTATTGGGGTAGGCCTAGAGAATAACCCAAATAATTAGCATTTTATATAGCACTTTAAGGTGTGAAAGTGCTTTAAGTATGTTATCTTATTTGATGCTCACAATATAAAGTAGGTCGTGTTATTAACTCCATTTTGCAGATGAGGAAACCGAGGCTCAAAGAGAGTGTGATTTGCCTAGGGTCACACAGTTAATAAATGTCTGAGGCAGGATTCAAACCTAGGTCTTTTCGATTCCAAGTCCAGCATTCTATTCATTGGGCCACCTAGCTACCTACAGATGACCCAGAGGTCCCTTTCATCCCTGAATCAATGATCCTATGAGCCTATACACTTTGGCAAAATTATATAAAAAGAAAATGGCCCTATTATTATCATCCTATGTTACAGATGGGGATGCTGGGGCTGGTAGGTATAGAAGGTTTGGCCTGGTTCATATAACTAGATAAGGTTAGAATCAGGACTTAAACCCTGGTGTTCTAACTTCCAGGCAAGGGCTTTTTCCATTACACCAGGGCCAGTGTGTGACACATGGCTCCCACCCTGTTTTGGAGTATATGGACAACATATAAGCTATGATGACCAATTTCAGGAAGAACATGTTTTCCTCCAAATACTGATGGGATGTGGCGGAATGAGTGGATTTAAATATTTTGAAGCCATGCCCTACGAGGACTGGTTGATGGAACTTGAGATACGTGATCCAGAGAAGTGATGCCTTGGGGAGGCAGAACATTGCCTTTAAGTGTGTAAAGGGCTATCCCGGGGAAGGAGGGTTGGGTTATAGACTCACAAAAAAGGCATCTGCAATTTCATCAGATAGGGAGCTCAGAGTAGGGTGATTTCTTCTCTCAAAGAAGACCACAACTTTTTGATGACTTGGTAGGTAAGTGCTAGGAGTTACTTATCCATGACACAGAGATGAGTCCCACAAACAGATTCAGACTCACAGACCATTAGAGCTGGCTGAGACCTTAGGGATCATCTCTAACTTCCTCATTTAGCTAGTAAAGTGGATGAGTTTGACCTTGAGGCCCAGACTTTCTGTCTCTAAGACCAGTGCTCTTTCTACTATTCCAAAATGTCTCTCACTTTTGCTGGGCCTTCAGAGGATAGAAAGAATCGAGAACAATGAGAGGAAGGTTAAAAGGAGGAAGGGGGGAAGAGGGGGAAACGAAAATATATAGTGTCTACTCTACATGTACTAAATGCTTTGCAAATATTATCTTATTTGATCCTCACAACAACTGAGGGAGGCAGGTTGTTTTTATTATCATCCCCATTTTACAGTTGAGGAAATAGAGTCAGAGATGAAATGACTTGTCCAGGATCAAATATCTGGTAAGAGTCTAAAGCCGGATTTGAATTTAGGTCTTCCCAACTCCAGGTCCAGTGCTCTATCTACTGGGCAACCTACAACTTCCTAACAATAAGAGTTGTTCAAAAATTGAATTGGTTGCCTTGGAAAGTACTGAACTTCACGTCACTGGCAGTTTTGGAAGGGTCTTCAGAAATTATCTAGTCAAACCTTCTCATTGAACAGACAAGGAAATGGAGAGGTCCAGAATAATCAAATGAGCTGCCCAAGGCCATATAGATAACAAGTGACCAAGTCAGCATTTGAACCCAGGTCCTTTGGATCTACTACTCTTTCTAAAACACCAGCATTTATACAGGGGATCTGAGCTTCAGGTAGGGGTTAGACCAGATGACCTTGGAGCAACCTTCCAAGTCTGAGAATGAGGTCTTAGAGAAAACACGGCTGTGGTCTTGGTTCTGCTATTTAGTATCGACATGATCTTGGACAGATCGTTTCCACCCTCTAGACCTCGGTTTCCTCCTCTGTGAAAGGGGAAGGATAACACTGCCCTAGCCTATCTCAGAAGGTGACAGTCAGGGCCAAAGGAGATAATAATAGTTGTGAATCGGGCTGTAACCATCAGGTGGTAGAGTTATGTGAGCTGTTGTTACTATTATAAATTGTTCTCCTCTTCAGAGATCCTGGCTCCAACAGGCCCATCTTCCCCCTCCTTGCTGCCTCCTCTCCCACCCAAGGAATTACCAGACAGCCCAACCCTTCAACAAGAAATCCTCTGATGGGAGAATGATTTAGTCAGCTTGATTTTCAGGGTCTGAAAGAAAGCTAGAAGGAACTCCCTGCCCTTCCTTGCTTGGCCCGAATATTCTCACAGGAGGAGGGAGGGTTAGGGTATTTCACAGGCTGGGTGACGGGGCTCATGACCCTGTGAACTCTGACGCCGATGGAATCCCTGATTCTGCATCTGTCCCTCCCCCCTTCTCCTCCCTCCAACCCTGCCTGGTAAGCTCTGGAAGCCGTCAACCGTGGGAAGAGCTGGAGCCTTGGGAGAAATAACTCCCTACATTCTAAAGGCTCTAGTCCCCAACTTCATGGAGGTGCCCGGGAAAGTCACTTCTTTCTTTCCAGCTGGGCAGCTCTTTAACTTTTCTAAATGCTCCCCACCCCTCAATACTCCAGGTAACGTTCCAAAACCGCGACTTGCATAGAGGATGCTGACCTGCATTGGTTGAGGGGCTTTCTCACCCAGGACTTCTTCATGCTAAAGAAATCACAGAGGCAGTCAGTCCCTGCCCCTGTCTCCTTCAGCTCCCTCACAATCAATCTCAAGAAAGTGGGCAGGGCAGACAGAATTTCCCCTGCTATTACTGACAGATGGGGAAAACGGAGAGGCTGTTAGAGCTAAAAGTCCAACTTTCTCATGGAGATTCTTTTCCAGTTCTATTTAAAGTTTATAATTATAGAGTAGTTTACAAGCTGCTTTCTTCACAGCACCCTGTGACTTAGTGTACATATGACTCCCATTTTTTAGACAAGTAAACTGATGCTATCTTTTCTAAGGTCCCCCCTAGCTCTGATGTTCTGTGTTATAAGGTCCTTTCTAGTGTTGACATTTTGTGTTCTAAGGCATCTCTTGGCTCTGACATTCTATGTTCTAAGGTCCCTCTCCCCCTCAGACAGCTAGATATTGTGATATATAGGTATCTATCCAACAGATGTATTCATACAGAGTGTCAGACTTGGAATCAGGAAGACCTGAGTTCAAAACTTACCTCAGACACTTACTAGTTGTCTAAACCACAGGCATATCACTTAAATTTTCTTGGCCTCGGTTTCCTTATCTGTATAGTAGAGTTAGTGACAGCACCTACCTCCCAGGGTTGTGTTATGAGGATTAAATGGGATAATATTTGTAAGGCATTTTTGGAAACCTTAATGCATTGTATAAATGCTAGTTATCATTATTATCATATGTTCTAACATCCCTTCCAGCTCTCACATTCTAAGGATTCTATGTTCTTTAACTAGAAAAGAAGTAGGTCTCTTGGTATTCCACCTATCAGACTGTAAATAAGCTATATCTTAGCCTCTAATAGTGGTTGGAGGATTCTGGTCAGAAGAACCTTAGGATGATAAATGTAGATATAGAGTTGGGTCTTGTGGTTGCTATCTCTGACCTGTCCATCTCCCTTTCTGAAAGATAGGCTAAAATGACTGGCCCAAGGTCACTTAGGAAGTCACTAGCAGAATTGAATTCTGGCCCTTTGACTCCCAATCCAGTACTCTTCCCATTTTACCACATTTTCCTTCTTTTTCACTTCCCTCAACAAAGAGTCGACTTTTTTTTTCCAGACTCTTAGCAAAGGTGATTTGACTTTTCCTTAGAAAAAAACACATCCAAAAATGACAAATTCCACCTGACATTCTGTCCTGGACTAGAGGTGGATGACTACACACACACACACACACACACACACACACACACACACTCTCTCTCTCTCTGTATATATATATATATATATATATATATATATATATATATATATGTATATATATAATACACACACACCTCCTACTAAGATTCACCCTCCCCATCAGGTCACACCTGGGAATCACTCCCTTCATGGCTCTAAAAGCAAACCATTTGCACTATGTACTACCTCCCAATCCAGCTCCTCCAGGTTGGGTAAGGGCCAGGTGCTTCCTCTCACCAATTCTCTATTCCAGGAGGGTTTCTTGTTCAAGTTCATAAAAATGTTCTAAACACTTTGGGCAAATCTGTGCTTGGTTCTGGGGAAGATAAAGAGATGAAAGCGGGAGATGAACTCTGTGCCCTTCATGCATCTGGCAGAAAAGATGAGCACACAATAATTTCCTCCTTAGTCTGTCCTAACTATCCTTTAAAGGGCCCAATTCAAATTCTACTTCCTCTAAGAAGGCTCCCTTCATCCCCTGGCTGGTAATGACCTTGCCTCTGGGATTTGCAAGGCACTCAAGTTTTCGCCTCTCTGATGCTCTTGTGCTATTTCTGTCTGTCTTATGCTCTACTAGACTGTAAGCTCCATGAAGGTATGTTTTTCTACACCTAGTATTTCCTTTGCTGCCTAGCACAGTGTTCTTCTGCACACAATAGGAGCTTAATTAATGTTTGTCAGATTGAATTAATGCAATGGAGAATACAGCAAAGGCCATAAGAGAGGCACTGTGGTGAAAAGAACTCTGACCTGGCTACAAGACTGGTGACTTTGGGTAAGTCATTTCCATGTCTACAAACCTCAGTTTCTTCATCTGTAAAACAGGAACAATAATACTTGCCTTCTTTAATTTACAAAGCATTTCAAATACATCATCTCATTTTAGCTTCACAAAAACCCTGTGAGATAGTATATGATCCCTGTTTTGTAGAAGGGGAAACTAAAGGTACGTAACTACCCGGGGTCACGTGGTTGATGTCACAGCCGAGGACTAAGCCCAGGTTCTCCTGATTCCAAGTCTAGTGCTCTCCCCGTTAATCTTGGATGCCAGCTGTTAGGTAATACACTCTATAAATGTGAGGTTTACATGAATGAGTTGTAATCTACACTGGTGGAGGGCACGCCCACATCACTGAGATCAAAGACACATGCAAGTATTAAAATATTATGATTTTATAGACTAAGTGCTCTGAGAGTTAGGAAATGGAAGAGATTACTCTCTTCTGTGTTTTTGAATGCTGGAGGGGACAAAGCAGGTCTCTTATATGTACCTTGACAATTAGCCAGACAGCTCTGCTTAGGGACAGGATCTCAGATATCCACATAGTCTAGTTCCTTCATGATATACACAGAGAAACTGAGGCCCAGTAAGGGGAACTGTCTTTCCCAAGGTTATATAAGGTAATTTGAAGCTAGGTGGGGCAGTAAATAAAGCGCCAGGCCTGGAGTCAGGAAGACCTGAGTTCCAATCCGGCCTCAGACACTTTCTAGTTATATGACCCTGTGCAAGTCAGTTAACCCTGTTCACCTCAGTTTCCTCATCTGTAAAATGGGCTGGAGAAGGAAATGGCAAACCTCTTTAGTATCTTGCCAAGAAAACCCCACATGAGACCACGGAGACGTGGACGTGACTAAAATGACTGAACAACAACAACATACGTGTTAATACCAGAATCAATAATAACAGTTCACCTTTGTATGCTGCTCTGTAGTTACAAAGCTCTTTCCTATCCAGTAAGGATGACTGGATCCTTACGATGGGCCTGTGGAGTTGGGCAAGGCAGGGATTACTATCTCCATTTCAGGGTCAAGGCAGCAGAGGAGCAGAAGGGGAAACCAATTTGTCCAAGGTCACAAAAAGTCAAAACAACATACCAAGTGTCCTGCCTCCTAGTCTAATGTCCCTTCTGCTTTGGTTTCCTTCTTTGTAAAATGGGAGGGGTTCCAGGTGTAGGACCAACAGTCTGTAAGACAGGGGTTCTTAGCCTTCTTTGTATCATGAATCCCTTTAGAAGTCTGGTGAAACCTACAGACCTTTTCTCAGAATAATTTTTTTTAAATCCATAATTGAAGGATATGCTAAATTTTAGTTAGAGGTTAGTGAAAATAAAGATGTTATTTTTTTTTCCATCCAAGTTCACAGACCTCCTGAAATCTATGGGGGTCTATGGACCCAGGTTAAGATCCCCCGATCTAAAGTCTCTTCTAGCTGTGACCTCCTGTCTTCTGTGTTCTTAAGTTCATACTGGGGAAGAGCTGGAAAGGATCTAAATCATCTAAATTCCTCATTTCACAGATGAGGAAACTGAGGCCCAGAGTGAAAAGGTGTCTTGTTCAAAGTTTCTCAGCTAGTAAGGGGCAGAAGTGGGTTTTGAACTTCCAATATCCCTTCGCTGTCCCACTAAGGTCCCTTCCCAGCTCTACCATTTATTGTTCTGGCACGCTCCCAAAGATATTCTAAGGAGTTCTTCATCTCCTCCTCTCTCCTTAAATTGGGAATGGGAACTTAGTCTCTGCAACACATCACTATTGAGCTGGGGGGAAGGGAGCAAAAAGAAGCTGGAGAGGAAGAAATACAATAAATTCTGAGCACCACTAATTCAGAAAAGGGGTGGAGGTCCTTTGGCTCCAGCAAAGTTCTGGGTCAGAGGAGTTTGAGGGGTTGGGGACAGACATTATTCTTCCATCCTATTTCTGGCTGGGAAACTGCCCCCTCTCTGTCCTCACTTATCTGTGTGCAGCACTGGTTCCCAGCTCTGACCATGAAACAACCCAGAGCCAGTCACTCCCCACCCCCTACTTCCCCCTTTCTTAAGGTTTTAGTCTTTCCTCTGGCTGGCATGTCTGGGCTGATCCAGACAGAATGGAGGAGGGAGAAACTTCTGAATCATTCGAAAAGTAGGGTCCCCTCATCTCATCTTTCCTCAGTCATGGCCCCTTCTCCCCCCAGTTTGGAAATAGACTCATCCCAGGCAAAAGAGGTGGTTGGGGGTGGTGCTGTGCAAGACCCTCATAGCCTACAGCCCCTCTCTCCAGACTGGGAGAGAGAGGGAGGGAGGGCCCGACCAAATCGGGGGAGGCGGAGCCAACTCCGAAGTGTGGGGCTGTTGGGGCGGGGACCAGAGCCTTCCTAGCCGCTGGGGCTGCTGGACTTGCAGCCGTGGCAAGGCAGTCGGTCCCTCTGCCATCCATCCCCCCTTCTCCCTCCCCCCCCCCCAAGTGCAAAGACATTCAGGGAGGAGACTAGTTAGCCAGGACTTGAGTAACCTGGCAGAGGGCTCTAGTATCCTGTTTTCGGGAGACTATTCTGCCTCTCTTACAGCCAGACCTCCACTCAAGTAAATCAAAGACCCCCTCTCTTACAGAGGCTCCCCTATATCTTCGTTTCTTCCCCTCACGGTGGTGGTGGATGATTGATTCCTCCCCGCTCCAAAGGGTGTAGAGTTTCGGTTCTGGGGATTTCAACTTCTGAATAGGGAGTGGAAAGCGATGAATTTCTGGACTCACAACACCCCTTCCCATCCTGGGAAAGGAGGGCTTGTGGGAAGGGCGAAAGCTAATCCCAAAACATTACACATGCAAGCAAATAGAGTCATAGGATTTGGAGTAGCGAGGAACCTGAGAAACTATAAATCTATCCTTGCCCCCTTTTATAGAGGAGGAAACTAAGGCCCAGAAAAGCATAAATGACTTGCCCAAGGTCACACAGCTAGTTAGTAAGAGAGCAGAGATCGCAACTCAGCCTCTCTGCTTCCAAATCCCGATACCTTTCCATAGATAGACAGACACAGACAGAGACAGATAGGCACAGACAAGCACACACACACACACCCACACACACACACACACACCCACCTCTTACCCATTCTCTGACCAGCAGCTGTAGGATGCAGCTGAGACCACCTCTTTTCAAGCTAACCCCTCACTGGCCTTTGTTTTCCAAAGCCTATGTGAGCCTCGGAATCCACATTTCTCCTCCTCCCATTGCCCCCCATCTCCACCCCACTTTCCGGGCTACATCCAAACTAGAAGCCAAGAGGCCACTCCCGGAGCCCCCCAGCCAAAGGTGCAGTCACTAGCTTGGGGAAAAAGGGAAAGTTGAGGCTGGCCCAGAGAGACCTTGCGCCCTGCAGAGCCCCCTGCCTCCCGAGTAAACCCACATCCAGTCAGGAACCCAGACTGGGGGCTGTAAGTGGCGAGAGGGGGTGGGCTCGAAGTTGGAGAAAAGTTCGGGAGGCCGCGTGGTGCGGTGAAAAGAGCCTGGATCTGGACAGAGGACATAGGCAGACCCCATCTTGACCCAGCTCCATCTGTCACTGATCAGCCCCGGTGACTCGCGGGCAAATCACCTTCCTGCTCTCTGAGGCTCAGTTTCCCTCTCTGTAATATATGGGGATACTAGTAGCTCCCATTTCTAGAAGAAGAGGGAGTGCCTTGAGAGCTTTCTTGCCGGCAGCCCTGACCGCAGAGCAGTGCAAGGATGACCATCAGAGGAGGCAGCTAGAGGAGAGGGGACAGGAGCTCAGCCTTCCGGCCCAGGCTGCAGAGAGGAGAGCGCTTTGCAGGCAAAGAGAGCCTTAGGAGGGAGCCTGGGGCTTTGAATGAGCCCGGGGGGAGAGCCAGCAGCCGGCGGGCTCCTGGGGGGAGGACGAGGAGAGAAAGAGCTGGGGCCCCGACAAGGAGGGAGGGAAGGAAGGAAGGAGGAAGGGAAGAAGGGAGGGAGGGCTTCGGTGCCCGGCGCTTGCACGCCCAGGAGGCAGCAGCTGCCCCACCAATGCCAATCGGGTGCACCGGGAGAACGAATGCAAGGTCCCCCTCGTCCTTCTGCTGCTGCCCCGGCCCCGCCGCGCACACACCTTCCAGCGCTCCAGTCTAGTCTGCGGGCTGCAGCGGCGCTCGCCCTCCCCGCGGTGCTCAGTCTTTCGCCTGGGCCGCCGGCCCCTTCTCCAGCCTGTCTTTGCTCATCCTGCGGCCGCCGCCTAGCCCGAGCGCGGAGCTCTCATCTCCTCTGTGCGTGCCTGGGTCCTCCTCCTCCTCTTTCTCCTCCTCCCGCGGCGGCCGCTGCTGCCACCTCCCTCCTCCCCGCAGGCACCGCGGAACAGCTGCCCAGGAGCTCCAGGGAGCGTCGCGAAAGGGCCCGAGTCGGGGCTAGCTCCTCCTCCCCTCCAGGCCCGCCCCGGTCCCGCCTCTTTCCGCCCCGCAGCCCGGCTTCTCCCACCCTAGGGAGCGTCTCAAAAGTGCTCAGCTCCTTTTCCCCTCTGGTCCAGCCCGTTTGGTCCTAAGACCATCTATCTCTTCCCTTTTATCCAAGCTTTCCTCCGCCGTCCCGCCCTCGGCACCCTGCCTCTCTCCTCCCCTCCACTCCAGCTCCCCCCACCCCATCCTGGGCTAGTGGAGAAATCTCAACAGATGGTTACGAGCTTTGAGAACATCTGGCGGTTGGAGGCGATTTGCTTGGAGGTGTGTGTGTGTGTGTGTGTGTGTGTGTGTGTGTGTGTGTATTGGGTGGGTTCCAGTTTCATTTAACTTAGTTCAGATCACCACCTTCAACCCCCATACACACACACACACACACACACACACACACGCACACACACACACACATTCTTCAAGGCAGAAATAAGATTTTTGGAATCAGAAATACAATGTTTAAGATGTCTAAACTTTTCTTTTTTGCACTCCCAAAGAAGCCCCCGACCTCTTAAAAGCCCTAAAAGGAGGGCGTGCGAGTATCAATATAAACCCAGACACGTTCTCAAAGACTCTACAGCCTGACTGTGAGAGCAGGAGGCGACCTTAGAACAGCCTTATTAAGACTGGCGTTTCTCTTGGCACGCTTTCCTTCCAGTTACATCGTGCGCCAGGTAGAGCAAGAACCATCACTCACATATAGAGAGGAAACTGACATGTAGGGACTTTCCCATGAACCCTTAACTAAGATGAGGCAAATCTCATTCCAGGTCTAGATTCCAACCCCCCCCCCCACTTCCCACAGGAGCTGTAAGGCTGGCAGGCAATCAGAGCTGCAAGAGGGCTGGGTGGGGGAGGGTTTAGGGAACTGTTTGAGGTGTAAAAAAGCAAAAGGCAGAAATACTTTTTTTTTTTTAAAAATCGAGAAAGACTTAAGGCTAAAAAAGGTTTCCTTCTCATTGGATTGAGACATCCTTTTAGTGTCTATCGTTCAGAGGATGTACATGGGGGCCTGACTTACAGGTCTTCGGTCTTTCCCTATTTTCGATCTTTTAAAATGATGAAGATTTTTTTTTTTCCAGATCTTTGTCTATCGGTTCCGTTTGTATGTTGTGTGAATGCATGTTGGGGAAGACATGAAGAGACTAGAAAAATATACAATCCCTACTCAGAGCAGAAAAAAAATGAATTTTCTTCACAGAGAACAAAGAAAGTAGTTTCCTTAGCTAGCCCTAATAAGGGGTCTGAAACTGAGGAGCATTCACTAAGCTCCAGATAATCTGAGTCTTGAATTTATTATTATTGTTGTTATTATTATTATTATTGTTGTTGTGTTAGTCTGTGGGAAAGGGCAAGGGGAACCTGTCTTGTTTGACTAGAAATGAGCTCTTCCTCTCTGTTTAAATCTGTCCCTCACTTTCTCTTACTTCTATTTCTTTCTTATGGGCATTTTCTTTATTTCTCCCGCTTGTCTTTCCTCTTTTTTCAGGACTTTTTTTTTCTTTTATGCTCTCTCCTCCCTTATTTCCTTTTCATTATTATTCACTCTTTGTCTCCATGTCTCTTCATTTTTCTCACTTTGTCCATCCCTGTCTCTGTCTCTCTGTCAATCTCCCTCTTTTTCTATCTCACTCCTTCCCTCCTCATATGTCCCCATATCCTTTGTTTCTCTGTTTTTTTTTATTTAAAGTCATTTTTCTTTCTCCTGTTTTTGAAGTTATACTCTAGACATTTTCTTGGTGTCTTCAGTGACAACACAGGGTCTCATACAATGTAGGTGCTTAGATACTACCTGTTGGCCCTTTGCAAATTCCTTCTCCTATTTGAGCATCAATTTTCTCCTCTGTAAAATGAGGGGTTTGGAGCTGGCAAATTTTTTTCCAGCTCTGAAGTCTATGATCCTATGGTGATGATATTGATGATGAAAACAATACTGATGAAAGCCTAGAGACACATGCATAAGGGAAAAAATAGAGCCCATAGGAATAGTAATACACTACATTAAAAATAGCTAACATTTACAGAGACAGGTAGGCGGCAAAGTGGATAGAGTACCAGGCCTGGACTCAAGAAGACTTATCTTCCTAAGTTCAAATCTGGCCTTAGACACTTACTAGCTGTGTGACCCTGGGCAAGTCACTTAACCCTATTTGCCTCAGTTTCCTCATCTGGAGAAGGACATGGGAAACCATTCTAGTATTTTTGCCAAGAAAATCTCAGATGGGGTCATGAAGAGTTGGACACCACTCAACAACAACATAACACATAGCACTTTAAAGTTTCCAAAGAGATTTATAAATAGTATCTCATTTAACCCTTCAATACTGCACAGGAAGACCTGAGTTCAAATCCAGTCTCAGATACTTACCAGCTGTGTGACTCTGGGCAAGTCACTTAACTTCTGTTTGCCTTAGCTCTTAGCACAGTGCCTGGAACACAGCAGGCATTACATAAATACTTACTCTCTTCCTTATCTGAAAAGCATTGGCCCATGTTACATAGTCTCATAGATTTAGAGATGGAGGGGGTCTTAGAGGCCACTGAGTCCAACACTCTCATTTTACAGATGATAAAACTGAGGCTGACAGAGATTAAATGCTTTGTTTAGGGTCACACACCTAATCTGAGGCAGGATTTGAACTCGGGCCTTCCTGAATCCAAGTGTAGGTAGACCTAAATAGAAAGCAGAGATCATACTAAGAGACTAACTCAGAGCTGGGAATGATGTGACATGCCAGCCACCAGGCAACCACTCCAGGAGTGATAATTTAAGTGGGAGAAGGGAGACTGTAGCCAGAGGAGTTTCTCTCTGTACCTGGCTTGCCTCTGACTCCATGAATCTTTTTTTTTTGGCTAGGCAATGGGGTTAAGTGACTTGCCCAGGGTCATACCACTAGTAAGTGTTATGAGTCTGAGGCCAGATTTTAACTCAGGTCCTCCTGAATCCAGGGCTGATGCTCTATCCACTGCGCCACCTAGCTGCCCCCTAGACTCTATGATTCTACTAGTGTTGAATGAGAAAAAAGTATCCAACAGTCTCATGTTGCCCATGCGATGAACCATTTACAGAGAAGTGACTGGCAGGATTGGGAGTTGCTTCTAGTAACAGAGTTTCAAGTGGAAAAGGAGCAGCATTGGGAGTGAATTCAAATTCCCAAGTTCTTTGGTCTTTGTAGACCTTTCATTTATTCATTTGTTTGTTTAGTCAACAAGCATTTATTAAATGCCTACTACATGCCAAGTACTCTGCTAGGAACAAAATAAAAAGATTACAAAGATAAAATTGAAAATGGTCAGGAAGGAGTTCCTATTCAACAAAGACAAAAATGGAAAAGTCCCTGCCTTCATGAGGTTACACACTCTTGGACCTTTACCCTTCAGGATTCTGAGAATGGAAAAGCACATGGGAATATGTTTGCTAAACCCAGCAATGTGAATAGTGGCTTTCTTCTGGTGGCGGTGAATGAGGGGCCACAATGAACTTTAGTCAGGAACTCCTGGGTTTGGACTACACTTATGACTGAGTTATAACTATAGTTTGACCTGGATTAGGACTATAGTTATAACTATATTAGTTAAAGCCTATCTAAGTCTGAAAGAAGTCATAGAGGAATTCTTTTAATATATATCTAATTTTATCTCTTTCTTTTTATTTCTTTGGTAATGAGTTAAGACTGGACACATTTAAATCATGCTTCTGCATTTGACTCAATGATGCCACTCTTTTGGGGTTTGGATCTATTGAAATGCAGCATGAAGGGGAGAATGATAGAGTTTTCCTGGAATGCATAGGCTCAAGCTAAGAGTTTAATTTGATAAATTCACACAGACCACAACCCTTACACTAAGAAAATGAACATGGGGCAGCTAGGAGGTGCAGTAGATAGAGCTCTGACCTTGGAGTCAGCAGGACCTGAGTTCAAATCCGGCCTCAGATACTTGACACTTACTAGCTGTGTGACCTTGGGCAAGTCACAACCTTGATTGCCTCACCAAAAATCAAAACAAAAAGAAAGAAAAAGGAAATGAACACTGATATTCACAAGAGAAATAGAGCTGGGGTACAGAGATTCTCAAGGCTCTCTGAGAATAATATAGGACTTAACAATTCCCCTTTGTCTTGTTGGGACACATAACCACCTAAATAGAACATGGGACCATTCAGAACCCGTTGTTGTGGAGCAGAATCAGACTAGTGGCTAGCAGTGCCCCCTGGTGGGTTAAATGTGATCAAACAAAAGCATGTTTGTATATACCAGTTTGTGATTGTAAGGATTTGTGTTTTCCAGCAAACTGAAAAGGTTGGTTTTGTGCTAAAGAACAACGTGAGAAAAAAAGCAAAACAACGAGGTAGCAGGGGGCTCAGCTCTTGTCATTGTCATTCTTTTTTATTTCATAGGACCATAAAATATCAGAGTTTTAAGAAAATTCAGAGGGCATACAATTCAAACTGCACCTGAATAGGAAATTTCTCTGTAACATCTCTGACAAAGGGTCAACCAAGCTTCTGTTTGAAGATTTCCATTGACAGGAAAGTCACTACCTCATGTGGCAATTCATTTCATTTTTGGAAGTTATTAGGAAACTTTTCTTTATTATCAAGCAGAGATCTGCCCCTGCAACTTTCATCCATTAATCCTAGTTGTAGATGAGGTTGATTTTTTCAATCCACCTTGCTTATCAGTTTTTCTTAGTTAAAAGGGAAGGGTCAGTGGAAGAGGAAGCTGATTGGGAAAGAATTGTGGTATAAAAAATGAAGGGTGACAATAAAAAAAAATTAAGAAGTTGAAACTAAATCAAAGGATGAATTACATGTTGCACTTGGAGAGGCAAATGAAGGAGTTTGCAAATAAAGGAGAATTGGTTTTTTATCATACCTAAAGACAAAAAGGATGCTTAATTTCATTGGATGCTTGGCTATTTTGTTTTGTGCTGCTTATAATAAGCATTTGCAAAAAGACCACCAGGAAGGTAATTGTAGCTTATGTGACAGAAATTCTTTGAAGATCTTTATAAGACCATCTAAATTAAATGAACATATATATTTAATACTAAATGAATACATTGCAAAGATGGGAATCGGGGAAGATGGGAAAAATTGGAAAACATGGTTCAGAAGTAGGAAATGAGAAAGTCCATAAGATTGCAGATTATATAGAAGTTTTACAGTTGTGTGTTATTGATACATTCCTTACAAAAAGTCAGGAGGCACAGAACATAGTAAATACCAAATTAAATCACAAAACTCTCCAAAATTGATTATATTCTAACAGAAAGCAAATCTTTGGTTACTGATGTTGGAGTCACTTCCAAATCAGTTGTGTATGTACAGTCAGACTGCTGACTTATTAGAAGAAAGATAAAAATCACTAACAAATTAGAAGAAATAAAAATTAGAAGATATGACATGCATACTTAAGAATTATCTAAATGTAAGAAAAATATCCTTTAAAGAAATAAAGGAAAACTCCAATAATTGGAGGGATATCCAGTCCTATTTTGTGACCTCTACAAATAGAATAAAAATGATAATTCTAACTAAATTAATATATACAACCAAACTATCAAGGAGATACTTTGTAGAGCTAGACAAAATAGTAACAAAATTGATTGGAAGAATAAAAAATATAGAACCTTAAGGGAAATATTGGGGAAAAAAACAGGACTGGAGGGAGATTAGCACTTCTAGACCTCAAATTATCCTAAAGCAGAAATTATTAAATCAATTTAGGAATGGTTGAAAGATAAAGAAGTAGGTCAGTAGAACAGATTAGATAAGAAAGAACCAGAAAATAATTAATTTAATAACTTAGGGAAGAATTCCCTATCTGATAGGAACTGATTGGAAAATTGAAAAGCATTTTGGCAGACATTAGATTTACAACAGCAGCTTACACCACACAGCACAATAAGCTCAAAGTGGTTGTACAACCTGAGTACAATAGAAAAAATTAGAAGAGAACCACATTAGGAATCTTTTACAACTATGGCTAGAAAAGAATCCTTAGAAAGGAGAGATAGAATAGTTACAAAAGAAGATAATTTTGATTTCATGGAATTAAAAAGCTTTTGCACTAACAAAATCAATTCAACTAAGATAAGAGGAGAAGCTGTTGATTAAGAATATATGATATGCAATTGAGCTAACTTTGGCCTGTCCTATTTAAGGAAATTACTAACCCTGAAAAGTGGGAATTGGATTTAAAACAAACAAACCAACCAACCAGATATTGGCAAAGGCTATCACCATTTCTTAAGAAGTTTAATTGATGTAAATCAATTTCAGAGAGGGAAAAAGAGGAGTCTACAAACCTCCTAAATCAACAAATACATGATATCTTCATGGGTGATAAACTATGGCAGTCAAAGACAACAGTGGTTTAGAATTTAAACTAATTTGCAGAATCTTACAGAGGAGGATGGGGAAGCTTATGGACAGTGCTGCAGGAACACAAGCAAAAGAGGGGAAAACAAATTTAAAGAGATTTTCATGAGAGACCCAATTAAGCCAGATCTTCATAAGATCATTTTAGGAGAAAACTGGAGGCAAGACAAAAAAAAAAGATGAAAAATGGAAATCTGTCAAAATTTCTATAACAGATTCTTTTTTTTCCCCCATCATTGGCAGTGGGGCTACTATATCTCAGTTTTGATGAGTTACATGAGGAAGCAGAGATGGCATTAGACAAAGATGGGAAAAGCAGTTGGTTTAGACTAAGTATGTGCAGAAGAGTTATATGCTAGAGGGAATTAAATTTTGAGGGCACTGAGGCATCGATTTTCCTTATATCTCTAAGACAGGAGGTAACAAACTGTTGGAAAAAATCTCAAACATTATTACAGATAAAAGGTGATAGAAAATCAATAACTAATGATTCATTTGCCTACTTTCCCCAATGAGTATGCAAGAAGGCTTTCACAAATGGTCCCCTCTGGCAGACCACGTTTTTATAGTCACATTATTGAAGGAAAGGTACTAAGAATACAAGATTTTACTGTAATTATTATTAGCTGAGACATAGTCTGGCATTGTGGATGTAATATTGGTCTTAGAGCAAGGAAGACATGTATTTGAATTTTGCCTTCAATGCCTACTAGCTGTATAATCATGGGCAAATCATTTGATCTCCTCATCTCAGTTTCCTCATCTGTAAAATGAAAAATACTTGTATCTACTTCAAAAGGTTATTGTAAGGATCAAATTAAACAATGTATGTAAACTATTTTTCCACTCTTAAGGCACTACATCAATTATCACCACTTCACAACATTGTTTTGTTGTTTGTCCTTTGACAGAGTTTCTTACAAAGTCATCACTCTCACTCTCCCAGAGTCATCAAAATCCAGTGGCAAGACAAATGAGGACTGGAGATGATCAGGATGCAGTGGATGACCTTGAGGTCTTCCTGTCTAACCAAGCTGTAAGAATTCTAGAGTGCCTGCATCAGCTGCCTTCATGATCATAGAACAAACTGTTCTCATCTGCCCATTCTTCTGGGGAAAGTCTTCACATGCTTGGGGTAATATCTCTCTAACTCACTGATGGGTTTGAGGTCCATAGTTCCCCTTAACCTGGTTTAGCCCATCCTCCAAGATGGTTTTACCGGGGTTTGACTGCTGTGCATGCTAGAGCTTCTTGGAGCCACAGGGGAGAGTTGGGTGAAAGGTGGACACCAAAGGTGGTTGAGTGTTCATCACACCATTGGCATTATCATTGAGAGGAGAAATCATTGTGGAGAGGCAGCCCACCTTCCTCACCACCCCCAGCAACAACTGCTGGCAATTGCCAACGATAGGCAGATAAGCACAGGAGATCTGGGAGTGGCAGTACCCCCCAGTCAGCAGTCCAGCTGCCAGTCCAGCCTTCAGACATCATTTGGGGAAGCAATCCCTGTGGAAATGTAGCCTGGCAATCGCTCCTGTAGGTGCCACAGCTACACTATTGATAATCCAGAAAAGAACGTTCTCACCACCAAAATCTTTGGCACTGTCACATGGTTCAACATCAGCAATTGTTATCATTTGGTAAGTTTGAAAGGACCTTAAAGAAGAGGCATTCCTATATCCTTTGCTGCTGTAATCTAAGGACCATGGAACCTTTCTACTGGATTTGCAGCTGAAACCTTCCATAGTATTGGCTGAGGAGGTTGATAAATCCTTTTCTTCCCTTTTTGAGACTGATTTATATTAGTTATGTGTTATTTCCCCCATTGGAATGGGAATTCTTGGTAGCAGGTATTATAAATTCCATTTACATCACAGCACTCTGCATATAGTACACATTTAATAAATGTTTTTTTTTTCATTCATTCATTCAAAGAAGCATCTACATCAGTCAACAGCCATGGAGGACAGTGGAAAGGGCACTGGATTTGGAGTCAGTAGACTAAGAATCCTAATTCTGCCATATTGCCTGTGTGACTTTGGGCAAGTCATATCATTTTCTTTGGGCCTCAGTTTCCTCATCTGGAAAATGGGAGGGTTGGACTAGATGACCTCAAATTAAAAGTCCCTTTTGGCTCTCAATCTGTTGGAGCTTTTGAAGTATGCTTGAAGGGCTGTCTTGTGGAAGATGGATTAGGCTCATTTTATGTAACTCCAGAAAGCAGAACCAGGAAATGGAAGATGTTGGCTTGATGTCAGGAAACACATGGTAACAATTAGAGTGGCCTATAAATGAAATGGGATACCTTAGGAGGTAGAGGGTTCCTCCTCACTGCAGAAACTGCATGACCATTTGTGAAGTATATTATAGCAGGGAATCCTTTTCAGTATGGGTTGGGCTAGATGGTTGCTGGAGTCCCTTCCAACAAGAGCACAAGGAAGCAGCTAGGTAGTACAGTGATAGTGTGCTGTGCCTGAAGTCCAGAAGACCCAAGTTCAAATCCCATCTTAGATGCTTACTACCTGTGTGACCTTGGACAAGTCACTTAGCCTTTGTTTGCCTCAGTTTCCTCAACTATGTAATGAAAATTATGATGTTATTATGAATAGGGATAATTATAGCAGATATGTCACATGGTTGTTTTGAAGATTAAATGAAATAATGTTTGTCAAGTGCCTAGCCCAATGTCTGGCACATAGTAAGTGTTTAATAAGTGCTTGTTCCCTTCCTTCCTTCCTACAAGGAGGCAAGGGATTGGAGGATGGACAACAATCGACGATAGACTGAGCTGTGCTTTACTCCTGGGATTCAGGGTCGAGGAGTATATGCATCTGAGAGTTGGGCAATGATGATTCTGTGTCATGAGGTCAGGCATGGCGGTGGCCTCCACAGCACCTTTTGAGCCCTGTCCTCTTCTCTTGGGTGTGCCTGCTATCTCAGGGCCAAGATCATGAGATCAGAACCACAACAAATAGTTGACATTGATATACAGCTTTAACGTTTGCCAACTGCATTACCTGAATTATCTTATTTGACCTACATGACAACTCTGGGAGGTACAGAGGTACTATTATTATCCCCATTTTCTAGATGAGGAGACTGAGGTTCAGAGAGATTCCCACATGTAGCAAGTATTGGAGCCAGACTGTCTGTTTGTTAAGTCCTGGGGCACTTCCTACTACCCCACAATGTTTTTGTTTTTTATCTGACCTATTTCTTTTCTAGAACTTAAGTTCTCTAACTTCATCATTCGAAGTATACTTTGTGTTCTTGGTAAAAAGTCCTGAGTTGCTGGAAAGGTAAGAGAAAATGTTGAGAGGAGAACAAAAGCCAACCACATTAAATCCATTTACCTCCAAGAAATCCACAGGCTTATGTCAACTTGACACCTGTCTGTAGAATCTTTCTCTGGAAAAGCAAGCCCTGCCTCTCTCCACCCTTCTCTGAAGGGCTCCTGTGTAATGTGGAGGGCAAGAGGAGCCTCATTCTAAAGTTCAGACAGGATCAAATGATGTAATATATGCAGAGCACCTTTTTTTTTTTTTGACATAAAATACTACATGCAGGTAAGCTGCTCATTATACTGACTAATAAATTGGCAGATGGGTGTGGAACATTGCATGTACTGACGGATTCGACTGACATTGGCCTCCTTTGCTGTTCCGTGAAGAAAACATGCCATCTCTTGACCCTGGGTATTTTCCCTGGTTGTCCCCCATACCTGGAATACTTTCCCTCCTCATCACTGGCATCCTCATCCTGGCATCCAAGGCTTCCTTTAGGTCCCAGCTAAAATGCCATCTTCTGCAGGAAACCTTTCCTAATTCCCCTTAATGCTAATGCCTTCCCTTTGAAATTATTTCCAATTTATCATGTAATATTTTACACATGTGAATAACATATAGATATGAATAGATGTTATTTAGATGATATATATGATCATATCAATATATATGTATATATCTTATTCATTTATCATATATAACCACATCAAGGGTATCTATCTATCCATATCTCGTTCTTACATAATTGTTTGCATATTATTTTCCCAATTATATTATGAATTCCTTGAGAGCAGAGACTGTTTTTTGCTTTTCTTGGTGTCTTCAGAGTTTAGCATATTGCCCTGCATGTAGTAGGTGCTTAATAAATACTTCTTGATTTTATGTGCTAGTTTGCTGAACTTTTTTTCTTCCTTTGTTTCTTTTTTTTTATTATTAAATATGGTTCCCTGATAAGTGGGGGAGGTGTAGGGGAAGGGAAAGGATGTGCTTGGAAATGAAGATGATGTAAAAGCAAACTATATCAACAAAATAAAAAAAAATTGTACTCAATTCATCAGCAGACAGCACAGCATCTTGCCGCACTGCCGTTGTTGTTCAGTTGTGTCCGACTCTTTGTAACCCTGTGGACCCATAGCAAGCTAGTACTATCCACGGGGTTTTCTTGGCAAAGATACAGGAGTGGTTCGTTATTTCCTTCTCCAGTGGATTAAGGCAAACAGAGATAAAATGACTTGCCCAGGGTCACACAGCTAGTGAATATCTGAGGCCAGATCTGAACCCAGGTCTTCTTGACTCCAAGCCTAGTCTCTATCTACTGAACCACCTAGCCTTGATCTTGCCATATAGTAGGCATTTAATAAATGTTTCTTGAATTGGATTGAATTAAAGATCAAGGCACCAGCATACACGAAAGGAGTCCTGGGCTGGAAGTCAGAAGACTTCAGTTTGAGTCTTGTATCTTCTTCCAACTTGCTGTGTGACCTTGGACATATTGCTTCCCCTCTCTGGGTTTTGGTCTCCTTTAAAGTTTGAACTTGATACTATCTAAAGATCTGTCTCATGTCCAATGTGCTAAGCTCCCTTCTGGCTCTGATGTTCTAGGTTCCTAGACCCCTTCTAACCCTGACATGAGGAAGATCACAGCGATGGAAGAAGCCTGGGGCACCACATGGTTCAACCCTCTCATTTTACAGATGAAAAAACTGGTCCAGCTAGAGTGAATGATCTGCCTTGGGACACACAGGTGGAAGAACCAGTAGTTGAAACAAAAATTTTCTCCAAATCTAGGTCGGGGTTTTTTTTCCCCCTCCTCAACCTTCTGTCCTCAGGCCCTTTTCAGTTCAGACATTCAATGAGATTGACTGGTAGGAGACATGTGATCTGGACTGGCCCTTCTTTGGCCTATGGGAGAGAAAGATAGAGCCTTGTGGACACCAATGTATGTCATGCAAACCTCTCTGAGCCCAGCCTCAGTCTCCTCATTGGCTGTAGTGTAAATGGCTCTTTGGAATCCGAAGTCCTTCCCTCTGATGCTTGCCAGCCTGGCAGATCTGGGATCTGTCAAAAGGGGATGATTATACCTGTACCCTCCGCCTCCCTAACTAGGGTTATTGGGAGCCAGGTCTGTAAGCCTTAGAGCAAAACAGGGAAACAAGCTGCTTTGATTTGCTTGGACTGTTCCGACAGACCTGCTGATTGGCTGTGTTTGTAGGAAGTTAACAATCTCCCTCATTAGTTTTTCTCTCCAAATCCACCTTGTCTTGGCTGTCAAACACTGACCAGAAAGCCCTCTTAATCCAATGTATTTCAATGAAGTTATGAGATCTCTGCCTATTTTTCTCTTTCTAGCTGTCAGACCAGCCTGGCAGGTGTGAAGTTAACACAGTAGCAGAAGAGGCAAAAGTGAATAATAGAAAAAAGGAGTGGGGAAGGTGGGAGGGGAGGGATGGTCAAAAGCACATCGTCTGTAAGGCTGTAACGACTCAGGTATGGTTTACTCATCAGACAGCTAAAAGGTCCCATTCACATACATCACCCATTGTATGTGTGTCTTTGGGGATCTAGACCTGGCCTTGGAGTCAGGAGACCTGCATTTGTATCCCCAGCTCCTGTCACGATTTACTAGCCAGGTGATTTTGGGAAATACACTTCCCATTCCTGGTCTTGTTTTCCTACTCTGTAAAATGGGCATATTTGGGCTTCCTCATGGAGTTGTGAAAAAAGTACTTGATAAACTGTAAAACACCATAGAAAAGGGAGCTAATATTTTGTTGTAGTATAATTTGAAATGGAGATTTTGCTAAAATAATAATAATGACTAGTATTTATATGGTGCTTTAAGGTTTGTGAAACTCTTAACAAATATCTCATTTGAGCATCATGTTAATAGAGTGTAGACTTAGAATGGACCTTACAGATTGTGTAGGAAAGACCCTCCCATTGCATAGAGGAGAAAACCAATAAGTTAACTTGCCCAAGCTACCACAGCCAGTTGGTGGTAGAATAGGTCTGAGAATCCCAGATATCCGGCCCCAGGCTTTTCCCACCAGACTTCTGTTCCCAATATGGAGGACTAGAGATGAAACTGTTGAGGTTCAGGGGTTTAGGGGCTTCGGGGTGCTGGGACCCCAATATTACAACACGCAGATCCTGCCCGAAAGAATTCAACCCAAGCCTTCTTTCAGCCAAAGAGGTTTATTGGAACATTCGTCATATTGAGCAGACTCTTAAGGAGTCTGAATGTTAGTGAGCTACTGGCTAGATTGTAAGAATCTGAGCAATGACTAGATTTTAAGAATCTAAGCAATGACTATAACAACACCTTAAGGGATTCAAGATGGATCTTATGTACAGAAAGAATGTGGGAGAGATCTAGGAGTGGCCAAGTAGTTTGGGGTGACTGGAGGAAGGGTCTAAGGAGGATCTGAATGGGAGTGGCCAGTAAGCTGGGGTAAACAAAACTCCTGGGACCTAGACCACGTGGCCAAGGGAGAATGGAGTCTAGCTAGGAATAAGGGTGGGAAATGGCCAGGGGGCCACCGGGAGGTAAAACAATAGAGGGCTAGGCTAGATTAAGGGTAACAATTGGGAGATTGCGTGTTGCCACAATGAAAGGCCAGTTGATGAGATTACAGCCTAACGCGAATGCCAGAGATTTGGTCACATGGGAAAGTCCAGGGTTTTTCCTTTCTGGGATCCAGATCCCAACCCCATCAACACAAGGCCTCATTCATCCCTAGGCAGTGAATTAGCTCTACTGTAGACAAGAAGTGACAGGCATCTAGCAGGTGAGAGAAGAAGGTTCTGGGCACACATCTGTGTTCTTTCTTTCAGGGTATGGGTTTTTAGTCTTTGTTGAGGTATGTTGGATCCCTCTGGGAGTCTGGTGAAACCCATGGACCCCTTCTCAGATAATTGAAGGCAATACTATATTTCAGTTCTCCTTGAGTGAAAATAAAGGTGCCGTTTTCTTTTCCCCACCTAAATTCATGAACCTCTTGAAATTTCTCCATGAATTGTGGACCTCAGCTTAAGAACTAAGTCCTGGATACCTGGATATTTGGGGGTTGAGTTTAGGTGGTTGGGATGAGGGTGATAGAAAATGACTCTTATTGTTGGGAAGTGGTGCTGGAGTGGGGAGGGGGGAAGGTTAGAGGAAGTGCTTGTCAGGCCCCTAGGTAGTAAAGGAGAAAGAATATTGTCTGTGGAGTCAAGAAGACAGAGTTCAAATCCTGTCTCACTATGTGACCCTGGGCACATCATTGAACCTTTCCCAGCCCCAGTTTCCTCATCTGTAAAATGGGAATAATAGCCCCTATGTCATGTGGTGGTTGTGAGGACCAAATGAGACAATAGGTATAAAGTGCTTTGCAAACCTTAAAGTACTATTAGTTGGACCTTAAAGCACTAACTAAAATACTATTATTATTGTTGTTATTATTGTGTACAGCTATATACCATGTACAATTCCCCAGGGTTGGGTCATCAAAATGTAGTTAAGGCAGCTCAATATAGTTGAAAGAGTCAAGAGCGGTCAGCAATGAGAACACCTGGGTTGTAGTCGCAGCTTTGGGCCTAAATCACTGTGTGATTTTGGACAAATCATTTCTTTTTTTGAGGCTAAGGTTTCTCATCTGTCAAATGGAATAATAATCCCTATCTGCCACATAGGGTTGGTATGAGGTTCAAATAAGGGTTTTGTTTTGGTCTGGATCTCTGATTTCATAAGTGGTGGAGATTCCTTGAGGCAGAAACTTCTCCCACCAATTCAGATCAGCCACTCCTTGGGAATTTACAGTTTTAGAGAATTGTCTGGGGACACTGAGAAGTGAGTGACTTACCCTGGGCCACATCATTTATGAGTCCGGTGCAGAACTTCAACTCAGGTCTTCCTAACTCCAAGGTCAGTGTATTTATTAATCAACTAATCAATTAATTTGCTTATTCATTCATTCATTCATTCAGCAGGCACATATTAAATGCCTACTATGTGCCAGTCATTACATTAGATAAAGGGTATGGAGAAAAAAACCAAAAGAGTCTTTGATCTCGAGGAACTTAATTCAATGGTGGGAAAAGGGGGCCCCAACATAGAGTGATTTTGACTGGAGGCACCAGCAATTGAAGGGATAAAGAGAGAGTTTAATTAATTTGAACCAATCTGACTGATGCTGCTAGATTCCACATGTATAATACTTCTGCTAGGGTCTCAAAGCTTCCCTGGACTAGATGGAAATCTGAGCTTGTTCCCTGGGGCCTTTCTCCAAGGTCCTTTTTTCCCCAGGACACCATGCTTTTTCTCTAGAGGTAAGATATGTAATTATAAAATGAGAGGGACTAATATCATTCTGGTCCAAAGGCCAAGGCATGCGAATAGCTCTATTACATAAAACCTTTCCTTTGCCCTGGACTGGGATTTATTTGCATTTTTACTACAGTTGAAGCCAATCCCAGGCCAAACTGCAGAGTAGGTCATTAATAGTAATAGGACTAGGGACTAGACCTGTAATTTCATTAATATACGAAACTCAATTCCCAGGAGAGGAAGCTCTACCCTTTACCAATTCATGTTGGCACCTTCTCTGCAACCTCTAGTCTTAGAGAGTGGCTGAGAGCATTGAGAAATTAAATCATTTGCCCAGGCTCACACAGCCAGTATGTGTCAGAGGTAAGACTTGAACCCAGGTCAAAAAATTCTAGCTTTAAGGCCAGCTCTCTGGCCATTACACCATACTGCAGCTATTACTACTTCTATCACTAATAAGAGCTAGATGTATGGCAGCTTGAGGTTTGCAAAGCACTTTACAAATGTTATCTCTTTTGATCCTCACAACAACCTTGGGAGGGAGGTGCTGTTATTATCCCCATGTTCAGTTGAGGAAAATGAGGCAAACAGAGGTCAAGTGACTTGCCCAGGGTCACACAGCTAGTAAGATCTAAAGCAGAATTTAAACTCGGGCCTTCCTAATTCCAAGTCCCTATTCTTCCTACTTCTCCTAACATTGTGTTGTTGTTGTTCAGTTGTTTCGGTTGTGTCCGACCCTCTGTGACCCCATTTGGGATTTTCTTGGCACCATGTCTGGCACATTTGTTGTCGTTGAGTTGTTTCAATTATATCTGACTCTTTGCGACCCCACTAGGGGTTTTCTTGGCAAAGATACTGGAGTTGTCATTTCCTTCTCCAGCTCATTTTACAGATGAGGAAACTGTAGCAATCAGGGTTAAGTGACTTGCCCAGGTTCATACAGCTAGTAAGTGTGTGAAGCAGAATTTGAATTCGAGCCTTCCTAACTCCAAGTCCCAATTTCTCCTCTTGCTGTTTCTACTTCTCCTCCTAACATTTAATAGCACTCTAAGGTTTGCAAAATGCTTTACGTATATTATCTCATTTGATTGAAAATAAATGGATCGGGAGTCAGGAGACCTGGGTCCTAGTCCTGGCTCTGCTACCAATATGTCACCTTGGACAAGTTTCTTCAACTCTCTTTGCCTCAGTTTCCTTCACTAAAAAATGAAAAGGTTGAACTAGAGATTTCATATTCTATTTGCAGGATTCCTTCCAGTTTGGCGGCTTTGTGCCCTAATATTCTATATCCTTTGATTTCAGACATTCTGTGTTTTAAGACCCTCCCAGTTTTAACAGTCTATGTTCGAAAGTTATCTCCCACATCTAATATTCTATGTTCTGAGGTTCCTCCCTTGTCTAACATTCTGTGTTCCAAGGTTCCTCACAGCTCTAACAAACTATTCTGAGGTTCCTCCCTTGTCTAACATTCTGTGTTCTAAGGTTCCTCACAGCTCTAACAATCTGTTCTAAGGTTCCTCCCTTGTCTAACATTCTGTGTTCCAAGGTTCCTCACAGCTCTAACAAACTGTTCTGAGGTTCCTCCCTTGTCTAACATTCTGTGTTCTAAGGTTCCTCACAGCTCTAACAATCTGTTCTAAGGTTCCTCCCTTGTCTAACATTCTGTGTTCTAAGGTTCCTCACAGCTCTAACAATCTCTGATTTAAGATTCTTCCCATGTCTAACATTCTATGTTCTAAAATCCTTCCCATGTCTAATATTCTTTGTTCTAAGGTTCCTCACAGCTCTAACAAACTCTATTCTAAGGTTCTTCGCAACTCTACAAAGCTCTGTTCTAAGGTTCCTCCCTTGTCTAACATTCTATGTCCTAAAGTCCCTTTTAGGGCTGGCTGGAAGAAGGTTAGAAGAAGGAATTCAGTTGAGGGTTGGCGCAGATAAGCAGACAAGCAGTGGGGAACATCCCTGAAGAAACATATTGATGGGTGTTGTGTCTTTCCCCCCCACTCAGTGGAAACCTTGAAGGAAGTTCTGGCCTGTTTCTGCCTGTTTTTGGCACAATGAGAAGGGAGGGTCTCATAGCTGGAGCAAAAGCTTTTCCAAGGAGCTCTTTTGTTGGGAAGTTACTGGATCAGGCACAGCCCCCACAGGGAGAAGGTTGTGGATGAATGAGGCCAGCTCCCCTGACATCATTCTCCTGATTCCCAGCAGGGGTAGGGAGGGGCAGAAGGTGCTAAGGTCTTGCTTCTGGGGCAGATGGCATGAGATTTCCTGCTGCTTATGGTGAGGAAATTTCAGCCCTTGAGGCATAGATATTCGTCCACCTCAGCCTCCTTGTGCTTTCTGACTCCTTCAGATTGTCCTCCTGCCCCCTCCAGCTAGGTGCCGAGCAGCTTCAGACAGCTATGCCACTGACATCAGAGAACCAAAGAATGGCAGAGTCAGGAGGCCTGAACACATGCTACATTAGAGCTCAAAGGGCCCTTAGAGCCAAAAACACAGAACAGAATTTTAGGTGATGGGTCTGTTGGGGGAAGCATGGGTAATGTGCTGGATTTGGGGTTAATAAGACCTAGGTTCAAGTCCTGCCTGATGTTTAAGAGCTGGGTAACCATGGGCAGGTCTCTCCACTTATTGGAACCTCATTTTCCTCATCTGTGAAATTCAGGTAATAACACTCAGAGGCCTTTTGGACTGGATTGGAGCGAGGCTTTAATTCAATAGTGGGTTCAAACAATTTAGCTAACTTTACAGCAAAAGTTGACTACTTTACAATTTACATTGTAAAAGTTGACCATTATCATTAAGAACAAAGGTTGTTAGAGCTGGGAGGGGCCTTAGAACAGAGAATATCAGAACTGGGAGGGGCCTTAGAATGTCAGATGACAGAGAGATCTTAGAGCATAGATTGTCAATTCAATCCCACTCAATCCAAACATTTATTAATGTTTTACTCTGTGTTAAACATTTGGGGATGTAAAAATTAAAAGGATTTGGTCTTTTTTTCTCAAAGAGTCCATATATTATCTGGGATCAGGAGAAGTACATATACCAATATAAGGTAGGAAGTAGGGGGACAAAGTGCATTGGGAATGCTCAAGGAGGGGATTTCCAGCTAAGAGAAGAAAGTCCAGAGCAGTAAGTAGGACCCACCATCTGGGGGAGGAACTTCTCTCTGAAGCAGACCTCAGCATGGCCCAGGGGGCCTGTTGTCAGCATATCACTAGCCCACCTGCCTTTACCTCCCCTGTCCCTGCATCTTCCCTGCTACCTTTCTACCTTCTGTTGAGAGAGAGATTCTGGGGGAGTCATTCTTCATGTGGCAGGTGTGCCAATTAGACTCTCCACTGGAAAAGTAATCATTTCTCCCTCCATGACTGCATCCAGCTGGGTGGGTAGGTGGGGAGGATGATCTCTGAATCATATTGCTGATCTGGACAACACCTTTCATTGAGGATAGCTGGGATTGGGGTGCTGGTCTCTCTGTGGGGCAGCTAGGTGGTACAGTGAATAGAATGCAGGCCTGGAGTCAGGAAGACTCATCTTCAGGGGTTCAAATCCAGCCTCAGACTCTTACTAGCTGTGTGACCAAGTCGCTTAACCCTGTTTGTCTCAGTTTCCCCATTTGTAAAATGAGCTGGAGAAGGAAACAGCAAGCCACTCCAGTGTCTTTTGCTAAGGACACAACTGGAAATGACTGAATAATAATAGCAAATACTATCTGCATCCTTAAAACCTTGAGCAACTTCAATTCAATTAAAGGAGTATTTATTAAGTGTCTACCACATGCAAAACACTGTGGAGACACTAGAAATACAAAGAAGAAACATTCCTCATCCTCAAGGAACCTGCGTTTTACTGAGGGGGAAACAAGATGTACCTAGATGAGTAAATATAAAATGTATATGACATAAATAAAAATGAATTTCTGCAGCTAGTGAAGGAGAGTACTAACAACTAGGAGAGGGGAGTAGCAAAGGTGTCATGCAGGAAGGTGGCACTTGATCTAAATACCGAAGGGAGCAGAAGATTCCCAGACGTGAAGGTGAGGCAGGGTGCACATTCTAAGCAGGAGGGGCAGCCCGTACAAGAGCACAGAGGTGGGAAAGGAAGTTCACACAGAGAGGATATGTAAGCAAGATGGTTTGGAACACGGGGGTGCATGATGGGGAGTAACATGAAATCAGTCAGGAAAGGGAGGCTGGAACCCATTCGTGAGGTTCTTAAAATTCCAGTTTGCATTTTATTCTAGAGGCAATAGGGAGCCACTAAAGCTTCCTGAGCAGGAAAGTGACATAAACAGACCTGGGCTTTAAGATGAACCATTTGGCAACTTGTGTGGAGGATGGACCGATGATAGGAAAAACTGGAGGGACATAGAGAGACTAACTAATAAGCTACTTCAAAAGTCCAGGCACCAAAGAACAACATAGTCATATGACTGGAGAGGAAGAAGATGAAAGATAGAAGGGGAAACGTGAGATAGAAAGAAAGGGAAGGATGGTTGGAGTAGAAGTGACAAATTTGGCACGAGGGATGAAGGAGGGCAAGATCAGTTTGGGCCTCATAAGGAGAAGGGACTACTTCAGACACTCATTGCCCCAGAGAGCGCAGGGAATAGGTAAATTTATGAATGACAAGGACATCAATGGAAGAAAAGGAGTACTCAGTCTCAATAACCTTGATCTGGAAGTCAGGACCAAGTTCCATCTTTGTCAGTGATTTTTCTGTGTTGATCTTGAGAAAATACCCACTGTGGGCATTGGTTTTCTCCTCTGTGCAATGAGAAAGTTGGACTAGCCAGTCCAAACTTAACAGAAGATGCTATCAAAGATTTAGTCTCCACCCTCCTGAGCAAATCCTCAACAGTAAATTATGTGCCTAGATCTCGACAACATGGTGACAGACTCAAGATTTCTTTCCTTCCAAAGACAGTTAAATTACCTGGAGGGCACATGAAGGGAAGAGGATGCTTGGGAACACCGGGACACCATAGGCAGGCCATCTCACTCTAATGAAAGGTCTTATTTGGTCCTTTCCATTAATCTCATCTACTGTTAGAACTAGAAGGAAATAGTTCACTTAAGCCAACACCCTCACTGTATAAATGAGGAAACAGAGATCCGATGATCTGCCTAAGACACTACAGGCCATCACAGAATGATAATGGCCAACCTCAAAGAATGCCAGAAATAATGGTGGCCTTGCATCACTATCAATGTGCTGATTGGCTCCATCTTTGACTCCATCCCTTCCCTCATTTCCAATATCCATTTAATTACCAAATTCTTCCATTCTGCCTCTTTGAAGCCCTTCCCTCCTCTCTTCCATGGCCACCACTCTGCTTCAGGCCCCCATTACCTCCTATCTGGACAATTTTAACAGCTTCCTAATTGGTGCCCCTGCCTCTAGTGTCCAGCCCTCCAATCTCATGTTGCTTCCACATCAATGACTCTCTAGTGACTGCAAGATAAACTCCACACTTCTTAGTATGGCACCTGGAGTTCTCTATGCTTTTAAGACATTATGCCAATACATTAAAGACCTGGTGTGTGTGTGTGTGTGTGTGTGTGTGTGTGTGTGTGTGTGTGTGTATGTGTGTACGTGTGTGTGTGAAAACAGGGCCTATATTTTTCTGTCTCTGTGCATTTCCTCAACTCTACCCTATAGACCCTCTTTCCATCTCTCTATCTATTGAAATTCTACCCTATTTATTTTGTTGTTGTCAGTCATGGCTGACTCTTAATGACCCCCTTTGGGATTTTCTTGGCAAAGATACTGGAGTAGTTTGCCATCTTCTTCTTCAGCTCATTTGACAGATGAAGAAACTGAGGCAACAAGACTAAATGACTTGCCCAGGGTCACGCAGTTAGTAAATGTCTGAGGCCAGATTTGAACTCAGGAAGATGAGTCTTCCTGACTCCAGGCCCAGTGCTCCAACTACTGAGCCACCTAGCTGTGTTCCTCTCCCCATCTTTTTTGGACTTTAAAGAGAGATTTCAATTGACTTTATTTTAACATGCCAAGGAGGTCCCATTGGCCGAGTCCAGAACATATAAAGCACTAAGTCTGGCAACTCCAATGGAAAAATCAAGTGGTGATGATTAATTAACTCATCAGAAAAATGCTGTGGCAGAGAGGTCCCCAAACAGGGAATGCAGGGAAGTGTGAGGACTTCTGATGTAGGGCTTTAAATGTCAAACTGAAGAGTTTCTATTTTATCTTAGAGTCAAGAGGGAACTAAAATTTCTTGTCTAGGGGAGTGAAATGGTCAGAACTATGCTTTAGGACTACTAATGGAACAAGCATGAGGTGACTGTCAGTGACACAGTTCTAGAACTTCTCATCTTGGAGAGTTTCCTGAGACTTGGGGAAGTTAAAGGACTCATCAATGGTCACATAGCTAGAAACTATCAAAGCCAGTGTTTGATGATAGATCTTTTTACTTGGTCCAGTCTTCTATCCATTAATTTATGCCTCTAAATTATTGTTACTGTTGTTGTTATGTTTCAGAAACTCCTTATCAAAATAGAAATATTTACCAGAAAGCAAATATCCAATGGCACCTTTGTAGTCATTTGAATAGACCAGAAGCCTTTATAGCATCCCTTGCATCCATGCCCTCCTCTCAATCCCCACTGCTGCCAGTTTTTGTGCATGCCCTCATTAGCACCAGGTTATTGTAATAATCCCCATAGAGGTCCTCTATACCCCCCTCTTCCCAAACTGTCCCTTGTACTACTAACTATTATTTTTCATAGGATGAAAGAAAAAAGGGAAAGGAAGAAAGAAGGAAGGAAAGGAAAAAATTATTAAATGCCTACTGTGTGCCAGGCATTGTTCTAAGTAATTTATAAATATTATCTCATTTGACCTTCTCAACAACCCTGGGAAGTAGGCACTATTATTATCCCCATTTAACAGTTGGGGAAATCAAGTCAGACAGAAGTTAAATGACTTGCCTGGGGTCACACAACTAGTAAGTGTCTGAGGCTGTATTTGAACCTTCAGGTCTTCCTGACTTCAGATCCAGCATTCTATCCATTGTGCTACCTAGCTATCTCATAGTCCTGGTGATGTCACTTCTCTGTTAAAAAAATCCTTCAAAGAAAATATAGAGATCATTATAAAATGTAAAATAGATAATTTTGATTATATGAAATCAAAAAAGTTTTTGCACAAACAAAATCAATGCAACCAAAATTATAAGGAAAGTAGAAAAACTGGGAAATTTTTTTTGCAACAAGTATTTCTGATAAAGGCCTCATTTCTCAAATATATAGAGAACCAAGTCAAATCTATAAAAATACAAGTCATTTCTCAACTGATAAATGGTCAAAGGATATGAATAGGCAGTTTTCAGAAAAAGAAATCAAAACTAATCTATAGTCATATGAAAAATGCTCTAAATCACTCTTGATCAGAGAAATGCAAATTAAAACAACTCTGAGGTATCACCTCACAACTATCAGATTGGATAACATGACAAAAAGGAACAAAATGGACATTGGAGGGGATGTGGGAAAACTGGGACACTAATGCATTTTTGGTGGAGTTGTGAACTGATCCAACCATTCTGGAAAGCAATTTGGAACTATACTCAAAGGGCTATAGCACTGTGTATACCCTTCAGTCCAGCAATACCACTGCCAGGTCTAAATTCCAAAGACATCGAAAAAGGGGAAAAAGACCTATTTGTACAAAAAATATTTATAGCAGCTCTTTTTGTGGTGGCTAAGAGTTGGAAATCAAAGGGATGTCCTTCAATTGGAGAATGACTAAACAAGCTGTGGTATATGATTGTAATGAAATATTATTGTGCTATAAGGAATGACAAGCAGGATAGTTTCAGAAAATCCTGGAAAGACTTACATGAACTGATGCAAAGTGAAGTGAACAGAAACAGAATGTTGTACACAGTAACAGCCATATTGTATGATGAAGAACTATGAATGAGTTAGTTATTCTCAGGAATACAATGATCTAAGACAATTCCAAAGGACTAATGATGAAGCATTACCATCCTCTTCCAGAGAAAAAAATGATATTGATTGAATACAAACTGAAGCATGCTGTTTTTTCACTTTCATTCTTTTTCTTTTATTCAAGTCTTTTTGTACAAAATGACTAATATGGAAATGTTTTACCTAATTGCACATGTATAATTTATATCTTATTGCTTAATGTCTCAGGGAGGGGAGAGGGAGGGAGAGATAGAATTTGAAGCTAAAAACTTAAAAAACCCCCAAATGTTAAAAATTGTTTTAATGTGTGATGGGGGGGGATTTATACATACATGCATGCATACATACATATATACATATATATGTATATATAAAATCCTTTAGTGTCTCCCTATTGCCTACTGAGCAAAGTCCAAAAATCTTTGCCTAGCATTCAGAGATGTCCACATTCTGGTGCTAACCTTCCATTATAGACATATCTTATCTAGTCCAGCTATGTATGCTCTATACCTCAGCCTAACTGGGACAGTCTCTTCCCTGACCATGTCCTGTGCTTTCTCACATCTGTTCTCTTTTATTTTTTATTTTTATTTTTTTGGCTAGGCAATAGGGTTAAGTAATTGTCACACAGCTAGTAAGTGTTATGTGTCTGAGGTCAGATTTGAACTCAGGTCCTCCTGACTCCAGGGCCTGTGCTCTTATCCACTGCACCACCTAGCTGCCCCTCACATCTGTTCTCTTGCTCACAGTTGTCTATGCATAAAATTCCCTCCTTCCCCCTCCTCTCTTGTTAAGTTCCTACTCAACCTTTAAAGCCTACCTCAAATGCCCCTTGCTCCAGGAAGCCACACCTAGTCCCCCTACCTGATGTCCTATCCCTTTTTAGACCTCATTTGACACTCTATTCCCCCTTAATGTAGTTATCATTTAATATTGTGCATTTTACTTGTTTGCACATGTATCACAGGAGTAAAAAAACAAAAACAAAAACAACTCACAGATGATTAGAGCTGTAAGAGACCTTAGAGATCATTTAGCCCAGCTCCCTCGATCTATAGAGGAAAGTGAAATTTAGAACCATTAAGTAACTTGTTCAAGGTCATATAACCACATCTTCCTATCAGACTAGGAGTTCAATGAGGATAGATACCGTGTCTCATTTGGACTCTATACCTTTAGCACTAAGTGCAAGGCTCAGCACATTTAATATATGTTTGTTGAATTGAATTGAATTGGGTAAGAATTGGCACCTGGGGGCATAGTAGGAACTGAGGGAGAAGAGTAGGCCTTAAGAAGGTAAGGGGCTTTGTAAAGAAAGGTGGCAGTGACAAAGACATGCTTTGTGTGTGACAATATTGTAGTATGCAGACACTGACCCTGTCCTCCTACCAGATCAAGGATGGAAGGGGAGAGATGACATCGAATCCAATCTATGTTGTTCAGATCTCTCAGTTTCTTTCTCTGCTTTATTTCCCCTTAATACGGTAGAGATGTTCTATCTGCTCCATTTTTGAGCTACATCTCTTACTTTGTCTTCAGGATCCTGAATTCTCATGTATATTCCCACACACTGTCACTTTATCAAATCTTAAAGGGTTTTTTTCCCCCTTCTTCAAACTAGAATTTCAACATAGATGACATTTCTCAGATCCAGTTGGGCGATAGGCACAGAGCATAGCTCAGTGTGACTATATATGAAACCAGTCCCTGAGGTGTCTAACAATTGAGTCCATTACTCTCTTACAGAGCTGTTGTCAGAATTTTTCATTTGACATCACAAATTTCAGTGTGGTGTGTTGGAAAGAAATCTAGGGCTGGAGTTAAAGGATTTAGGTTCTAGTTCCAGATCTATCTAGCACTTTCTAACTGTATAAATTTGGGCAAGTCACTTCCCTACCCAGAACCCCAGTTACCCCATTAATAAGATGAGGGAATTTGACTAAATGTCTTTTAATTTCCCATCTAACTGTGGAATTTCAGTCATTTAGTCAACTAGCAATAATACAGATTTCATGGCAAATACCTTTTGCTTACTTTTGGTCTTCAGATAATTTTTGAACTTAGAGACAGAATTTTTCCTAGTTGTCAGCAGAATTTGCAAAACCCTAACCAGAATGTTGACTTAGTGAGGACCCAGACCCAGACCGTGACTATCTTGCAAAGAGCAGCCAAGAAATTGGCTGCTGTCCATGGTGCTAAGTGGGTTGAACCACTAGCTACTTTGACAGCTGCCGCCTACTTTAGATAGCATTTACAAAGTAACATTTTAATGTCTCATCATGATGTGGAGGTGGCTACGTCATCCAGTAGAGCACACATTTTGCCATTTTGGAAAGCCTTCAGGTATGATGATTTGTGACACCATGAGTCTGCTTTCTTTGGGCCAGCCTAGTAAGATAGAGAGAGGCTCGTGACCAATAGCCTGGCCACTTGGCTACAAATTCTTTGGCTATGATAATGCACAAAATAAAGAAAAATGCAATGACCTCTTCTTCTTCTGCACTAATGGTAGCAGAGTGGCAGAACAGAAGGCAGAGACTGCTAAGTATCATGTAGTTTTTAGACCATTTATAAACTTGAACTTGGCAATTCATAATCCAAATGTGAGATTCTGAAGAAAAATAGATTTGGCTCTAGTTCCTTATTTTAACTCTGTGAATCTTTCTGTGTTTCTTGTAAACAACATATTGTTGTATTCTGCTTTCTAATCAATTCTGCTATCCTCCACTGTTTTGTAGGTCATTTCATCAAATTCACATTCACAGTTATGATTGTTAATTGTGTATTTCCCTCCATTCTATCCTGTTATATTTTCTCTCTTATTGTCACCCCACCTCCTTCTTTACAAAGAAGAGGGTGTTGAGGGAAGCAGCATACTCAGCACTAGTGATGGCATTTGAGGCAATCTGCTTCTGTTTTGCTCCTTTTCTTATCTTCCCTCGACCCTAATCATGGACAGTTTCTTACCCTTTTTCTTTTCATTTGTTCCACCCTTCATGCTCTGTCCTTCAAAAATGGAGTTTGTTCTGACTAATACCTTCCTAACTACCTTCACTCTTAATCCTACGCTCCCTGCCTGATTCCCTATTGAGCTTAATGTATTTCTATACCAAATTCTCTCTCTCTCTCTCTCTCTCTCTCTCTCTCTCTTTCTGTCTCTCCCCTTTATGTTATTCACATGAAAGTGAGGTTCAGGTTTAGCCAACTCTCAGCCCCTTCTGCCATGTTTGTATAGTCTTCCTTTCATGCTCCCTCATTATGTGAGATAGTGAATTCCATTACTTTTTCTTTCCTACTATATTACTTTTTATTCTTCTCCTTTCTTTTTTTCCCTTAAGGTGATCAAAATATAACCAAACCACTCCCATGGTATCTGTCTTCCTTATTCCCTCTATGACCCTTGAAAACAATAGGATTCTGATATGAAACTTATTTTTTCTTCACTGTTAGATTATAAACAGTTCATCATTACACAATCCTTCCAACTGCTCAAATGTATTTACCTTGCAATTTTTTTCTTGACTCCTGTGTTTGCATTTCAAAGTATCAACTCAGCTGTCATCTTTTTCTCAGGAAGACTTGGAAGTCCCCTATTTTATTAAAGGTCTGTTCCCATTCCCCACACCCATTCTCCTATAAGCTTATATTCAACTTTGTGGGGTACATTGTTCTTGGTTGTAAGCCTAACTTTTGCCTTCTAGAATATTGTATTCTGAATTCTCCTATCTTTAATAATGGTAGCTACCAAGTGTGGAAGAAATTTTTTGGCACAAGCCTAGTGGAAATAATTTTTAAAATTAATTTGAATTGTTGAATCTCAGCATTTTTTCCCTTAAAGAGAGAAAAGTCTAAACTGGCAGAATCTCCCAATGTCCTTGGAAATCTCTCCAACATCAGCCATTTTGAAGCTATAATTTAAAGAATTCTCAGACAAGGAACAAGCATTTATTAAGCAGTTATTATGTGCCAGGCACTGTCCAAAGCACTGGTGGTACAAATATAAGCAAAAAGAGACAGGCTATGCCCTTAAAGATTTTATATTCTAACAGGGGAAGACAACATGCAAAAGACAGGGATGGTGGTGGTGGAGAAGAGGTACTTGAGATGAAGAGAAGGAAGGGGGTGGTGGTGGATATTGTCAGACTTCCATAATAAGATAGAGTGTAGTTATAGAATCCAGGTGAAAATTCAATTAACATTTTTCTTCATCAAACAAAACAATATAATAGCTAATGATAATTGGCATTTATATATCACCTTAAGGTGTTTTTTAAAAGGATTTTTACAAATATTATCTCATTTGATCTTTACAACAACCCTGGAAAGTGGGTACTATTGTTGTCTCCATTTTACAGTTGAGCAAACAGGCAAATAGAGGTTAAATGACTTGTCTAGGTCTAGTAAATGTCTGAAGCCACATCTGAATTAAAATCTTCCCGATTGGAGGTCTAACATTCTATCCATTGTGCCCTCTACATGCTTAACTTTATAATTGCTTAACTTTAGGTACGAGAATAATTTTTCTAAAATCATTCAATCCCTTTTTGACCACTTCTAAGGATTCTTTTTTCCAACTGGTCAAAGGTGAACTTGAGAGACACTTCTATTAACTGAAGTAATGAATGACTTCTTCCTACTCTTCGATCATCACACTAATCTGGTCCAGGCTTCAGGAGAAAAGGAGTACAGATCAATCCAGAGATTCTTGCCCTTGTTCTGTCGCTACTCTAATTCTATTATCTGAGAAAGTGGAATTCTTCTCTGAACTTTTTGCCCAGTTTCTTCAAAGAAGATGGCTAGGCCTTCAGTAAAAGGAAGAAAAGGATTTGGTACATGGCATTATTTTGGAATTTATAGTTAAAGGAAACATTAATAAAGATTTTTCATTTAGATTTGACTAAAGCTTAAGATTAGGAAGTGCTTTCTTATTATCACTAAAAGGGAGTGGGATAGAGATTGGTGTTTTTCCATACATATCTTGTATGATCCTGATTGTGTCTACTCAGTACTTGAACTCTTTTTCCCCCTGAGTGCTTGCTGTATCTTTTTTTTTTTCTGACCTGGAAGCTCTAGATTTAGCCTATAATATTTCTAGGAGTTTTCACCTCAAGGTTTCTTTCAAGAGATGACCATGGATTCATTCTATTTTCACTTTGCCCTTTGGCTTTAATAGATCTGAGTTGTTTTTCATCTGTAATTTCTTGGAATTTGTTTTCTAGGCTTCTTTTTATGGTTGAACTTTTACACCATAAAACGGATGATTCTTAGATTATCTCTCCTTGAGTTGTTTTCCAGGTGAGTTGTTTTTGATAGAAGATGCCTTATATTGGCTGATAATTTTTTTCCAGACTTTTAGAAGAAATCCTGTCTCCATTCCCTGCTTTTTCTTTATCCTTGCTGGAATTGTGAAAGAGCTGGGCTTTTCTGTTTCCCCTAATTGAGGCATCTTGAGGAGAGTTATTTAAAGGTGAGATCTAAAGACCAATGAATGAGTGAACTTGTTGATAGAGGGACCTGAATCATATCAATCTTGATATGCTCTCTAAAAACACAACTAGAAGAAAGGAGAATGTGGCAGCCAAATATTATATAGATATATAATATCTATATATAATATAGATCATAGATTCTCCTTGGAAAGGCAAATAAAAGAAGATAGAGGAGTTGCTTTTATCATAGGCTCAAGGGAAACAAGAAGCATCATTTCGTGAGACAAGCAATGTACTACTAACATGCACTAACATATGATGCAAAGAATGGAGAGGTAGAGAAAAGCTATAAGAAATTTAAAAAACCACAAAATTGAATAAATATATACATTGATACTCAGTGACTTGGATGCAAAGGTGGGAGTAGGTGAGAATGGTGGGAAATACATTAGAAAACACTGATCAATAATAATAGCTAGCATTTATATAGTGCTTTAAAGTTTGCAAAGTGCTTTACCAATATTACCTCATTTGAATCTCACAACAAAATTGAGAGATAGGTGCTAGTATGATTCCCATTTCACAGATAAGAAAATGGGCAAACAGAGGCTAAATGACTTGCCTAGGATCACATAGCTAGCAAGTGCCCAAAGCTACATTCAAACTCAGGTCTTCTTGACTCCAGGTTCAGTGATCCATCCACCATGCCACCTAAAAATGTTCCTTCATAAGGAATAAATTAATTCCAAGGTGGGTAAATTATACAGAGGGCAGTTAGGTGGTGCAGTGGATAGAACTCTGGGTCTGCACTCTGAGTTCGAATCCAGCTTCAGACACTTACTAGCTGTGTGACTCTGGACAAGTCACTAACACTGTTTGCTTCAGTTCCTCATCTGTAAAATGAGCTGAAGAAGGAAATGGCAAACCACTCCAGCATCTCCTCCAAGAAAACCCCAAATGGGGTCACAGAGTCAGACATGACTGAAAAATGCCTCAATGATAACAACAACAAAATTATACACAGCTTCAATACCTCATTGAATGAATGCTTCCTTCCAGAAAGGAATCAGAATGTGCTGAATGTAGTGAGGATCAAATAACATCACAAAAGTGAAATCAATTATATTTTATTTCATTTTTTAACAAGGAAGTTAAGTTTATAAGGGATGAACCATTTCTGATTTTGAGATAAATTCACCATGCTCTATCTATATAAAGTCCTTTAAAATATGTAGTAGGATAAAAATGGAAATACAAAAGCATTTCCTCAAGCAGAAAAACTACAGTGGACATTTAAAAATTTTTGCATTGTGAAATATGATGGCATAAATGAATATATCATAGATGTGTAAAAAAGAAAACTATAAAAACAGTACTATTAAGTTCTTGCCTTCACAGTGGTTTCTTAAGGCCAGAAGGAAATACAAATATTGATAAGGCCCCTTGTTCCCTGTGCAGAAACCAAGACATGTCACAGATTAGAAATACTTACATAATAGCATTGTCCCAGCTTTTTGAAAAAATAAAACTTAGAAAATTACAAAAAAAGTGTCCTCTAAAAAGTGACTGCCTCACAAAATGAATAATCACCTTCGTTTTTAAAAGTCCCCCACACAAAAACTTCCCAAACACTTTTGAATAAATAATTTGTTATTAAAATCTATGCCACTATTTTCATAAGTAATACAGTAGAATATACTTTTAATGTTTAGTATTATGCTTTCCCCCAACAAAATACCCTTGTACAGAAACAATCGTGAATTACTAGGAGTCAGACACTTAATCACCTCCTATAAATACTCCTCTTGATTTTTTCACACAAAATAAATGTTTTTAAATTCTATATTTCAGGTCAATTACAACTTGTCTAGGTAAATTCTTATTTTTCACAAAGAAAGCAAATGGATGATGTATGTATAATACCGTTTTACAGAGTAACAACCAGGCTGAAGTGATCCAAAGCCCTCTAACCCTGGCCGTAATCCCAACTTAGTAAACCACGGGAGATCATATATTTAGAGTTGGAAGTTACTTTAGAAGTCGTCTGGTCCTGGGTTTTAGGGTAAGTTCGCATCCCATTTGTCAGAGCACCCAGAGTATTTCACAGCAGCCAAGTTACCCAAAGGTAGCTTATATTCCTAAAGAAAACATTCATTAAAATGCATCTTGTGATCCTAACTCCTAAACATTACAAGGCCTAATGAATCCAATGACAGTTTGACATCTCGATTACAGGCTTGAAATGTTAATGTTCTAATTTTTGAAGCAACCATTATCACCATTAGAACAAATTTTACTTCCTGAAAGCAAGATATTCTGATCCTTTTTGTTGTTCAGTCTTTCAGTCATGTCCAACTCTTTGTGAACCCCACAGACCATGGCACACTAGACCCTTCTATTATCCACTACCTCTCGAAGTCCATCCAAGCTCATGTTCATTGCTTCTATGACATTATTTATCCATCTCATCCTCCGCTATACCCTTCTCCTTCTGCTTTTGATCTTTCCCAACATCAGGGTCTTTTCCAATGAGTCCTGTCTTTTCATTATGTGGCCAAAGTATTTAAGCTTCAGCTTCAGTATTTGACCTTCCAGTGAATAGACTGAATTAATTTCTTTAAGTATTGACTGATTTGATCTCTTTGCTGTTCAAGGAGCTCTCAAAAGTCTTCTCCAGCACCACAATTAGAAAGCATGGATTCTACGGTGCTCAGCTTTCCTTAGGCCAGCTCTCACAGCCATTCATTGCTACTGGAAAAACCATAGATTTGACTATATGGAGCTGTGTCACCCGGTAATTTCTCTTCCTTTTAGTATGCTGTCCAGATTTACCATAGCTTTCCTTCCAAGGAGCAAGCGTCTATTAGTTTCGTGGCTGCAGTTATCGTCTGGAGAGATCTTTGAGGCCAAGAATATAAAATCTGACACTGCTTCCATTTCTTCTCATTCTATTTTCCAGGAAGTGATGGGACCAGTTGCCAAGATCTCCATTTTTTTTATATACACTCTCCTCTTTCGCCCTCATCAAGAGGCTTCTTAATTCTTGTTTGCTTTCTGTCATCAGAGTGTATCACCCACACATCTGAGATAGTTGATATTTCTCCCAGCAGCCTTAATTCCAGCTTTTGACTCATCTAGCCTGGCATTTCACATGATGCACTCTGCATATAAGTTAACTAAATAATGTGACAATATACAGTCTTGTCATACCCCTTGTCCAATCTTAAACCAATCAGTTGTTCCATGTTCAGTTTTAACTGTTGCTTTTTGGCTTGCATACAGGTTCCTCAGGAGACAAATAAGATGATCTATCTCTTTTTGAGGATCCTGAAATTGACAGTAAATAACAGTACCATGGTTAGGTAAAATCACTCAATGCTTTTGACAGAAAAGACTCAGGAGTTCATATCTTAGTCTCTGTCCATTTAATTTTCAAGGTACTCCAGTGAAAGCCTCCTAAGGTCCTTTTGGATATCTGAGTAGTCTTCCAGATTGCCATACAATGACCTCACCATGTCCAGTTTCCTGTAGTACTGAGACTTGACCAGGCATGAATAACTTGAAGACATTTTTCTTTCAGTGTATAAACTGGGAGTGTGATGTTGGCAAAAACAGGCTGTCCATTTTCATTAAGAGATGGCACAAATAATTCAATCTGGTTAACAAGAATTCCATCACCTGCAACTGCATCTCTGAATAACCAAAAATGACCAAGGTAGATGTTCATCTTGTGGCAGGTGTTGGGCAGCAGCATCTGGTAGGGTGTCTAGGCGTCTATGACATTTTAATAGCATTTCAAGGTTTGCAAAAGATTTATTACTTCCTTTGATCACATGATATTTATCATCTCACTTGGTTCTTACAAGAGCCCCATGAGAGGGGCAGCTAGGTGGTGGAATGGATAGAGCACTGGCCCTGGAGAGGGGAGGACCTGAGCTCAAATCTGGCTTCAGACATTTGACACTTACTAGCTGTAATCTTGGGCAAGTCACTTAACCCCAATGGCCTCACCAAAAATAAAAGCAAAACCTCCAAATACATACTGAACTACTTAAAATACTGATGATTAAATATAGGATGTGGACAGAAGAAACAATATAGATATAGACTATAATAATTTCATTCAGAATTTTTTTTTTTGGTGAGGCAATCGGGGTTAGGTGACTTGCCCAGGGTCACACAGCTAGTAAGTGTCAAGTGTCTGAGGTTGGATTTCAACTCAGGTCCTCCTGACTCTGAGGCTGGAGCTCTGTCCACTGCTCCACCTAGCTGCCCCCCATTCAGAATTTTAACATATGTAAATCAGTTACCACAAAAAGGAGACCGAAAGAGTCTAAAAATGCTGTAGTCAGCAAACACTTGATTTATTTGACAAACAGAAATGTCACTGGAGAGAATGAAGATGAGAAAGTCTGGAGGAGACCAGGTGTTTGTAGAAGAAATCCCTGCTGAAAGCAACACAATTAGGAGCACACTAAGGGATGAACAAGGTATCTGAAGGAAGGGAAGGTCACAAAGTATAAAAAAAAGTAAGACCTTATAATAAAAAAGAGAAATGAATGAATTAATCCATATGCCTACTTTCTTATTGATATAAAAGTTGAATAATATATACATTTATAGAGGCTATGCTTAGTGAGAGTGTTAGTAGGGAATAGATAGCTTTTCATAAGGGATGTTTCTTTGGTTTATGATTAAAAAAATTTTTGGACTTAATCCTTAGAACCAAAATATACATAGTAGAACAGAAAAAAGATGATTGTATATTAATTTGTGAATGTCTATTACATATACCTTCCTTTTAAAAAGTACATAATAAATTCATTATATTACTTTCAATGTTATTTTATATTTGTTTCCTTCTGATCTTCTGTCTTCTTTTTTGCATTTTCTTTCCTTCCTTCCTTTCTCTTTCTCTCTCTTTCTTTTTTTCTTTCCTTCTTTCCTCTCTCTCTTCCTCCTTCCTTCCTTCCTTCCTTCCTTCCTTCCTTCCTTCCTTCCTTCC
>NW_020945437.1:20148576-20180288 GCF_900497805.2 Vombatus ursinus
TTCCTTCCTTCCTTCCTTCCTTCCTTCCTTCCTTCCTTCCTTCCTTCTTTCCTTCCTTTCTTCTTCCTTCCTTCCTTTCTTTCTTTCCTTCTTTCTTTCTTTCTTTCTTTCCTCTAACTCCAAAATCACTCCATTCCAGTTGGAAAAAAAGAAGAGAAGCAAAACCCTTGTAACAAATAAGCATAGTCATGCAAAACTAATCTACACTTTATCCATGTCTGAAAATGTAGAAGCAACTGGTGGTACAGTGGATAGAGATCTAGGCCTGGAGTCAGGAAGAAGACCTGAGTTCAAATCTGGCCTTAGACACTTACTGGTTGTTTGACTCTGAGCAAGTCACTTAACCTCTGTCTGACTCAGTTTCTTTAATTATAAAATGGGGATAATAATGGCATCTACCTACTAAGATTTTTGTGAAGATCAAATGAAGTAATAGGAAAGCACTTAGCACAGTGCCTGGTACATAGTAGGTGCTTATAAATATTTCCTTTCTCCCTCCTCCTTTCCTCCCTTTCTTTCCTTTTCTTCCTTCCTTCCATCCTTCCTTCATTCATTTGTTCCTCCCCTTCCTTCCTTCCTTTTTCATCCTAAGTCTATCACGTCTCTGTTAGATGCTGGTCACCTTCCTTCATCATCATCCAGAATTTACATTTCACAATAGACCACCTCTTCACCATCACCCAATTGACTGAAAGACAGAGAATACAGGATTCCACTGTACCTACTGTTTGTTGATTAAATTAAAAAAGTTGATTCAGTAGAGCAAAATGTTGCCTTAAATCAAGGGTTCTTCATATTTTTTGCGTCATGAACCTCTCAGCAGTCTGGAGAAACAACCTAGAAACTGTTTCTTGGAATCATGTTTCTAAATGCATAAAATAAAATACAAAAGATTACATTGAGATACAGTTAACTCTCTCTCTCTCTCTCTCTCTCTCTCTCTTTCTCTCTGTCACACACACACACAAATGTAAAATGAGTTCATGGACCCCAGGTTAAGACCCTTTGCTTTAAAGAATCTTCCAATGAGGCAATATATCAAGATAATTCAAAAATCTTTGAAAAATCTACAAATAGATATAACCTTGTTCAAAAACCCTTAAATCACTAGTGTCATGTAAAGCATAAAGCAGAGAGACAGAACATAGCACAGTTCTTTGCTACCAGCATGAAGAGGGTTCAGCACAGAGTCCAAGATTCCCCTTGGATGATGAGGTCCTAAAGATTCTTTTGTTTTCAGATGATCTTGTGCAGATTGTCTCAAGCTCCAGGACATTACAGAACCTCTACAAGATCCATAACAGCTCAAAAGAGTTTGGCCTAACCGTTCACATAGTAAAATAAAAGTGGACGAATGTCTATGGTCGAGATCATGACATGCAATTGGATGGACAATTTATGGAGCTCATGTATGTGCCTTGGGCAGAGTGAGGGTGGATAATGAGTTGGCCCTAGAAGGAAATAGGAGGAGAAGAGTAGTCTAGATTGCCTTTAGGACATTGTGAGGCTCTTTTGACGACCTCAAATTTATGTCAGAGACAAAGGCCCATTTTAAATACCAGTATTATATAGGGGATATTGAACAGTCATGAGTTATGGAAATGCTGCAGCCTCCAAATAAGAAATTACATTGACGGGGCAGCTAGGTGGTGCAGTGGATAGAGCACCGGCCCTGAAGTCAGGAGGACCTGAGTTCGAATCTGACCTCAGACCAAACACTTGACACTTACTAGCTGTGTGACCCTGGGCAAGTCACTTAACCCCAATTGCCTAAAAAAAAAAAGAAATTACATTGAGATATTATATAGAAATAAAGATGTAGTTTTTTTTTTCCATCCAAGTTCAAAGACTCAGAGGTCTATGATGGTAGATTAAGAACCCCTGCTGTAGTACAAACTATTCCTAGAAGAGAATGCCCTCTATAGTGAGAATAATTTCTTTTGTAATCCTTCATATTTTGTTTTATGCATTTAAAAGCATGATTCTAAGAGAGGATTGATAGGCTTCACTGGACTATCAAAGGGGTCCAAGCTGGAGGGGGGAGAGAGAAAATAAGCACTTATCAAGTGCCTGTTATGTTCTGGGCATGGTATTAAGTGTTTTACAGATATAATCTCATTTGATTCTCACAAAATCATCGATACTAGATGCTATTATTATCCCCATTTGCAGTGGAGGAAACTGAGGCAGACAGAGGTTAGGTAATTTGGGCAAGATCATACAGTTAGGAAATGTTCAGATGCTGTACTGACCCCAAGCCCGGCATTCTATCCATTGCATCATCTGGCTCCCTTTTTTGTGATCAGAACACAAAAAGATTAAGAACCCCTAAACTAGAGGATCACTGAGGTCCCTTCCAACTTTAAAAATCAGTGGTCTTATGACTCCATTTCTCTACAGTATTTGAGTGGGCATCAGGGTCCTATGACCTCTGACCATCAGAATTTCCTGAACACTGACACTGACGCATTCTAGGCTTCTGAGGGCTCTGTCAAGGATTGAATGAATAAAGATGAATGAGTGAAAAGCTTTTTGAAGTGCTCATCAATTAGGGAATGGTTAAACAAAATTCTATATGTGAATGTAATAGAATAATATTGTGTCATAAGAAATGACAAAAGAGAAATTTTCAGGGAAACCTGGGAAGACTTGTATGAAGTGATGTAGAGAGAAGTCAGCAGAACCAGGAGAACATCATAATGAAGGCAGTCTGATATGTGTGCAGACCCTATAAGTTTGTTATGATGGCATCATTCATGTGGAGACTCGATCTTTGCAGGCTGATGAGATCTGTACACGTGTATGACCTCCATTTCAACAATATGGTAAACACAAAGAACTTTGAAAGAATTAAGACCTCTGATCAATACAATGACCAGCCATAACTCCAGAGAACTGATGATAAAATATGCTATCTGATTCCTGACAGACAAGTGATATCTTTTCAATAGGCAGAAAGATACACATTATTTTATGTGACTGGTGTGCGAATTTGTTTTGCTTGACTATGTGTATTTGTTTCAAGGATTTTCTTTTCTTTTCTTTTTTTTAATAAGGGAGGAGGAGGGAGGGAGGAAAAAATGCCTATTCATTGAAAAAAAAGAAATAAGAAAGTTTTGAAAAAAATATTTATTAAATGCTTATTATGTACCAGTCTCTGTGCTAAGTACTAGGGACACAAACAAGCTATAAACAAGTATCTTTCACTACTTGTATGATATACACTGTCCAGCTCTTTGACATTCTCAGTACTTTGAATTCATGGCCCAGTATTCAAGGTACGCTTAGGGAGCACAGATTGTACTGGGGAGGATGCATCTTCTTCCAATGTCATAAAATTCTATTCTATTGTTATCATGGGGGCTAGAGGCCCAGAGAAGCCTGCCCAAGGTCACAGAGCAATGATAGAGCCAAGACTAGGATAAAGGTGGGTTTTTATTGGATTGATGAATCAATTACCCCACTCCATTTAGGTCTACTTCACTTAACCCTTCCCCTCCCTTTTCCTCCCCCACTGAATACTATGGAGCCCGCATAGAACCCCCGACATGAATTCATCTCATTTCAACTAAATCCAACAAATATCATTAAGCAACTTCTATGTGCAGGTCCTGTATTGGGGCCTTAGCTTAATGAGTGAGAACACATCTTGGTTAGAGGAAAGAAAGAAGGAAACGCATTTATTAAATACCCATTAAGAGCTTACAATACGTCAGGCAGTGTGCTAAGTGCTTTACAAATATTATCTCATCTGATTCTCACAATAATTCTGGGAGGTAAGTATTGTTATTATCTCCAATTGAATCAATCAAAGGCATTCAGCTATATAGAAAAGGAAATCTCTAACCATTCTTTAATTGGTTAAAGGACTGTGGGTGGGGCTAGTATAAAACCACTAAGGTGGTTTAGAATTGGGGATTTGAAAGAGTAGTGAGCCAGGAGAGAGCAGTTTTAGCCAAGACCCTAAGGAGGAATCACTTGGAAGAGCAGGAGAAGAGCCTTCCTCCCTCTTGCTCTTGGTTTCCTACTCCTTCTCTTTCACCAGAGGAGGACATCATATACTTCAGGGGGCCTAAGGATCTGCATTTCCTAACAATTGTCCCTGAACAGCTGACAATAGTGTCTACATCAGGAGCCAAAGACAGCCTGGTTGCAATGAAGAAAGACAACTTCAAAGCTTTACTTGGAGCTCAGCAGAAAAATGACACCATACCTAAGAGTAACTTCATGAGTACCTCCATGAAGGGGAGAAAAGGACTTCCAGGTACCAATAACTATGAATTATCCCTTTGCTACATGTACTTTCTTGAGTTTACTTTTCCCCCTACTCTATATGTGCCAATAGGACAATGTGTCACAGACTTTTGGGGTGATGTCTTTGCACCAAATGTTGTTACCATACCACATTAGTAATTACCTATTTTAAAGGCCAATGAAGGCTGGCAGACCAAATGATATCGATTGATAATGTAGGGAGAAGCACACTGGTGGGGGCTCATAAGTTTTAGCATTAGAAAACTATCCTCCCCAACTCCTCTGAGTTGCCCCTAGAACTGTGAGGGGACAAGTAGTCCCCTCTGAGGATCCAGCCTGCCAACATGAGAAAGGGCCAGAATAGTAGCCCCAGAGCATTTACTACCCCAGAATTCAAGTATCTTGACTTAGCACTCTTCCCATTTCACTATTTAGCCTTTGTAAAGTCTTCTCAAAAAGTGTACTTTTAAAGACTTCCTTCTCACCTCCAGCTGTCCCACTTCATTTTCATGGCTCTCAGCCCATCTGTTTTAGCTCATACTTCACTATTAATTAAAATTCAGGTGCTAATTGCTTCTTGGCACCTTTCAGGACTCAGCATGGTGTAGTGGAAAGAGGGTTGGACTTCCAGTCAGAAGTCCTGGGCCTGAATCCAACTCAGCCATCTATTAGCTGTGTGTATGACCTTGGCAAATCACTTAAAGTTTCTAAGCCTCAGTTTCCTCATCTGTTTAAAAAAAGGGAGGGGGGGATGAGGGATAATAGTTGGCCTACATACCTCACAGGGTTGTTGAGAGGAGAGTATTTTAATTCTTAAAGTACTTGGTAAAAGTCAGTTATTGTTATTAACACAACAATTTGTACAAAATAGACCTCTAATAAACATTTGCTGAATTGAATTGTTATGAACAATCTTGATCCACTCTCATTTACTCCCAGCCCTCTCCTTTTTATAAAGAAAGCACTGTTTTGAATTAGTCCTCATTCCCCCTTCAACGTTCATTTGGATGAATGATCTTATTTTTACCAACTGTTTTCTTAGAGGAAATAGACCTTTATTAACCTTGCGTGACCCTGAGCAAGTCAGAACCTCTATCTCAGTTTCCTTATCTGTAAAATGAGGATGATAATAGAACCTGCCTTCCAGGGTTGCTGGAAGAATCAAGTGAGATAATATTTGTAAAGCACCTTGCAGACCTCAAAGCTCTATATAAATTCTAGTTATCATTTGGTTATTTTATTAAATCCTGCCTCATGTGTATTGGTTGTGTGGTTCTGGGTAAGTCACTCTTAGTGCTTTAGGCACCTCTAAGGTCCTAAGTTACAGAGAAAGGTGCCAATCTGCTTGGGGATAGAGTTTCCTCATTTAAGGGTTCCCAAATGCAGGGGTCAGTAAGCTATAAACCAGGGGCCAAATCTGACTTGTCATTGGTTTTGTTATTTTGGAGGTCATCTACTGGGTAGAGCATTGGGAAGAGCATTATTTTTACCAACCATTTTCTTTTTTTTTTTTAATTTTTTTTTTACCAACTATTTTCTTAAAGGAAATAGACTATGGGGTGTCCTGAATTCAAACCTGGCCTCAGACACTTACTAGCTGTTCGACCCTGGGCAATTCACCTTCCTTATCTGTAAAAATTGGGCTAATAACAGCACCTACCTCACAGGGCTGTTGTGAGGATCAAGGGAGATAATTATTTTGAAAGCCCTTAGCACACCGTCTGACACATAGTAGACACCATATAAATGCTTATACCATTCTCCTCTACTTCCTTTCCCGCCCCCTCCCCTTCCCTTGGTTAACAATTCTTAGCTCAGGGGCCATACAAAAACAGGTAGCAGGAGACATCTGGCACTAGGTCATAGTTTGCTGATCCCTGCTTTATAGAGATGAGATCACAGATACCACCCCATGTATACCTTCAAAGGCACGGGGGAATGCTCATTTCCTTAAGATAGGAATTTCTGGAGTAGAAACAGGGAATTTCAGAAATATATTACCCACTAGCTGAGTCTGCAGTCTGTTTCTTCGTTGGCTATGCCTAGCAGAATTGTGTGTCCACAAGGTGGGTCCAGATGGTCCCTTTTTTGCCCACAAATGAACACATCATACATGGACCTTGCCCAGAAGAGTTATACCTTCTGTAGCCATGCGCTGAAGCAGGACGGCTTGCTCTAGGGCCAGGATCTAGAGCACACACCACTAAAGAAAACTCACAACAGAAAACGCACAAAAAAGAAATGACCACTCTGTACTCTAGTTTCCTCATCTATAAAACGGAGCTATCTCTGTCTGAGGACAAATCACTTTGAAAAGGGTATAGCCCAGGGTATTGTTTTTTTTTTAATCAGGTAAGATCTAAGAGAGGTGGTAAAGTGGAGTGTGTAACTCTGTATGTGTGTATGCCCAGTATACAAGCTTATTCTCTATTAAAACTGAGGCAGGTATGGGCCTGTTAGCCAGTGCAGTAAGGGAGAAGGCAATTCTTGTTCAAAACCCCAAGGGATTATGTTTCACTGAAACTTCCCACCATTGAATTCCTGCATGACCTTGGACAAAGGTACTTTATTTTTCTGGGCCTCTGCTTCCTTCTCTGTAAAATGAGGGGGTTGAAATTGCCTCCTTGGAGCTTAGTTTTCTTCCCTGCAAAATGAGGGGATTGGACTAGGGGATTTGTGCAGTCTTTTTCAGTCTTAAATCTATAATGCTATGAACATCTCCAACAAATAGTTAATCAGCCTCCACTTGACCTCTGGTGATCAGGAGCTCACTATTTCCCACCATCATTTATCCTATTTTTGGACAAGACTGAATATTCAGGTGTTGTCCTTACACCAAGTCCAAAATCTGTCTCTCTGGACCGGATTCTACTCACTGCTCTAACCTCTGCCCTCTGGGTCCTGCAGAAATTGTGGGGTTTGTTTGCTTTTAATATCTCCAGGTTTATAATTGGTTACCCGGGGAGAGAAACCAATGATTGAAAATGACAGTAGCTGAACCGGGCCACAGAACTACTGTGCCAATTTCTAACTCTGCCCACTTTCCCTGGTCACATATGGAGCTGGGCACCACACGGCTCTGTTTAGATTTTATGCCCCTCCTGCGTGCCTCTGTGGGTAGTTGAGCTGTAGCAAAAGCAATTACAGTCTGCTTAGGAGATTGTAATAAAAATTAAATAGGTTTGGTCCTGAGGAAGGGCCACTCTTTGTGTGTTCTGTGGAGGGGTGGGGTGTTCTGTTGTTTTCTTGGAAGGGATGCTATAAACTTTAATTGGATAAACTCTTTCTTTCCCTGCCTACTTAGGTAAATGGTCTTGGGGTAGTTTGGCTAGGGTATCTCTTACTGACCAGATAGGCCATCAAGAGACTGGCTGAGTGTCTCAGGGTGACCTGAAGATTGTGGAGAGGCAGCATCAGGATGAAGTTGGAAAGTCTTGGATTTGAAGTCAGGCCTAGGGTTGTACATAAGGGACCAAATCTCCTTCACCAACAAATTGGAACCAGAAGTAATGTTACAGAATCAGGGAAGAGTTGTGGTTAAGTTAGAAGACGTACATATGCAGCTATGATCGTTTCATCAGGAAACCATCTTCCATGCAATGCACTTATCAGGGCTTTACAGCTTGCTACCTCTGTGCCTTAGGCAAAATCACTTTACCTGCCTTTGCCTCAGATAGAGAAATGTTAACAATTTGTTGTTGCTCAGTCATTTCAGTTGTCTCTGACTCTTCATGACTATTTGGGGTTTTCTTGGCAGAGATACTGGAGCAGTTTGCCATTTCCTTCTCCAGCTCATTTTACAGGTGAGGAAACTAAAGCAAGCAGTGTTGAGTGACTTGCCCAGGGTCACACAGCTAGTATGTGTCTGAGGCCAGATTTGAACTCAGGAAGATGAATCTTCCTGACTCCAGGCCTGGTGCTCTATCCATTGTGTCACCTAGCTGCCCCAATTGTAACAATAGCTAGCATTTATTTATATAGAGCCATAAGCTTACAAAGTAGTTTACATATGTTATCTTAATTAAGCCTCATAACAACCCTATGAGGTAGGTGTTATTATTATTGCCATTTTATGGGGAGGGGATACTGAGGCTGAGAGAAGTTAAGCAACCTGTTCAGGGACACACAACTAGAAAGTGTCTGAGGCAGGTCTTCCCTGATTAGGATTCTCTATTCTCTATACCATCTACCTGCTACAGAATGGCTGCAGAGGTAGAAGGACATGAGGGCAAGTTGTTACCAAAGCCAAGAGGTGGTTTGTCACAGTAGGTACCTAATAAATGCTCGCTGAATTGGTCATGATGTCAACTATCACAGAAAGACCAATAAAGATGAAGACAGAGAGGAAAAACCACTGGGTATGGCCATAGGAAAGTAATCAGTGAGTCCCACAGCTTTAACTACAACTTAAGATCATGGTTTTAGAGCTGGAAGGGACCTCAGACCTACCTAGTCCAGCAGATGAAGAAATTGAGACTCAAAAATTAAGCGACTTGCCCATGGTCATGTAACTAATAGGCAGGATCAGAACCCCGATCTTTCTGACACCAAGTCCAGGACTTTGACTATTATACCATACTGCCTCTCAAAAGATAAACCTGTCCAATATTCCCAGGCTAGTGCTAACCAGGTCCAATCCTTCTTAGCTTTCAAAATGACTGTAGATTCTCTGCAGATGGCTTCATAAACTACATCTCTACCTTTGACCTTTCTCCTGAGGTCCCGTCCCAGATTTCCAGATTTCTTTCAGACATTTCCATCTGTATGGAAATGTCCACCGAGTATGTCAAATTCAACAATCTGAAACCAAGCTTATTATCTTTTCTCCTAAACTGACTCTTGTTTCTTCCTTCACTCTTTCTGTCAGCGGTGCCATGATTCACTCAATGTCCCAGATCATAAGCACAGGGCTAATCTGTGCCTCTTCTCTTTTCCTCACTCTTATAGCCCAGCAGTTACCAATTCCCATAGATCCTACCTCTCTATTCCCACTGCCACCACTCAAGTACAGGATCTCATTATACCTACTTGGTCTATGGTTATAGTTTCCTAAAAAGACCTTCATACCTTTATTCTCCCCTCTCCAATGCATTCCCTGTAGTGCTACCCTTTATTATGTACAAATATACTCACATAGACTTCTGCTTTTAAAACAAAAGCAACTTAGTGATTTTTTGTTGCATCTCAAGTGAAATTCAAACTCATTTGACTGGGCTTCACAATTTCCACAACCAGATGCCACTACCTTCCAGTAATATGAGAAAACATATTATTGCCTTCTGGGTCACACGACCCAAAAAGTATAGGACTAGGCACTTTCTCCTGAACTCTCATGCCTCATGACCTCTCAAGCCTCTCCAAAATAGGAATCATATGTAAAAAACAAGCAATTCTAGTTGTTTTCATGATCTAAGGCACTCAGAACCTTAATAAGGTAAAAAAACTTATGAACTCATCGCAGAGAAGGCTAATCATTAAAAGATAACATGCACCCTCAATACCTTTTCTCTCACTACTCACCATGCTCTCTCAGAGCTGTACAAGTAGACTCATAGGCTTACAATAAAACTCAGCTTTGTCCTTTCCCACCCTCCTAAGTCAGGGTGTGTGGTGAAAAAGAGTCCAGCATCCAGCTGGGGCCAGTTATTACACCCCAGACATCACTTGGGGCAGAGACAGAACTTGGCTAAATGTGAGTTCCTCAGCATGGAAAGAAACTGAGACAACTTTGAGGTCTAGGGTTTATACCTGAGCTCACTTTCATCAAAGGGGAAGTAGTCAGAAAGTAAACAATAGGTGAATATAAAGAAAAACAACTAAAAAATGACTAAGATCACAAGAAGAAGAAAATTTAGTTAAATTTCTTGAGCATAAGCAAATAAACCAACAAGAAAGATATTAAAAATAAGAGGTAATATGGCCTTCAAATCCAGCCGTCTATGAATTAATACTGCAAAACAAAGGAAAATGACTGACACTTAATGAGCCGGATGACCCTACGGATTCATAAGAGAGCATGGGACCACAGTAGGATGTTCCTGAATAGCTTAAAAAAGGGAAATAAGGATTGGGAGCAAAATTTATGACTTGCACAACAGAAATAATTGGCAGAATAAAAAAACTTGGATTTGCCACAGTGGTAAATCTCAAAGAAACAAAATAGAAAATAATTGATTAAGAATGTTAATTCATAGTATGACAAACCATCTGGAAGGAAAAAAAGTAAAGAGCAATAACATGAAAAGAAAACATGATCTCCATACCAGCAAAACATATTGATCTCAAAGACAGGATGTGTAGAGAAAACTTAAGGTTTGTAAGTCTCTCAGAAGAAAATTACAAGTCAAAAAGCCTGAGTACTATAATGAAAGAAATAATACAAGAAAACTACCCAGAACTTCTGAGTGCCAACTGAGAGAATTCACACATTGCCTTTGAAAGAAACCTATGCTGCAAACTTCAAAATAGTGGTTAAATTGAAAAATTCCAGTGACAAACAACAAATTCTACAAATATGCAGGAGAAATAACTTCAAATATAAAGGAAAGAAATTTAAATAACATGACTATTCCATATCCACCAGAAACTTCGGGAGTTAATGGGATAATGTGTTCTGAGGAGCAAAGGAGCTCAAGCTGTAATCCAAAGTGACCTATTCTATAAACCTGAGCCTAATAGTGAAAAAAGATGGGAGTTCAATAAAAGGAGGCATTCCAAGCATTCCTATAAAGAAAATTAGACCTAACCAAACTTTCTGCTGTGCAAACACCACAGGCAATAGAAATACAAGGCAAACAAACTATTTTTTGATGACGACTAAGGAAGGCACAGATTATAAAATAAAATACCTCAATAAGAAAGGGGAAAAAAGCTAAAAAGAAAGCCTGTAGGATTAACAATAGTAACAACAACAAAAATAAAAACAGGGCTAAGAGATTTCTTTCTAAAAGACAAAGGTGAAAGAGGAAGTCAAACAGTAGTGTGGGTAGAGAATAAGGCTTGAAAAGTCATTAACGTTAAAATTTCTTAACACTCTACATACAGGTGAATCAGTGTTTTGTGTGTGTGTGTGTGTGTGTGTGTGTGTGTGTGAGATCAAACTGCAGAATGGGAAGGCACATGAATATGTGATGTACTCTAATCAAGTCAAGGGTGGACAATGAAGGGAAAATAACTCCTGTAGTCCCTTAGGAAATGGTGAATAGGTGAAGATGTAAAAGGAGAGATCAAAACAGGGGGAAATAAAGGGGAAAATCTTATTTCAATGGAGGGAGGATGTCTCACTGAAGAATATTCCCATAAAGGGAGAGAGATATTCTATAAATGGAGTTGGGGACCTTACGATGGGTATAATCTGCAGTGATTTAGTGCTTTTAGAGACTACTCACCCTGCCTAAGGAGAAGGGAAAACAGAGCTCCCCTCCCTGGGGAGCAACAGATATTCAGAAAAGTGGGAGACATAGACCCAGAGAGGAGATTTCAAGCCAAATAAGATGAAAAACAATCAAAGGGGAGGGCAAAAGGCAGTAATGGACTGCACAATCAGGGACAGGGAAATTCCTATCATAAGATAATATCTTCTAAATTACCTACAAGAATTGGCATTTCTAAGAGGTAGACACAACAGAAAAAGGGGACTGGTAGGCAAGATTTACAAGGTAATAACATAGAAACTATTTAGAAGAGGCAACTCAAAATAGGCACCTTAGAAGCTTTAATTCCATGAGGATTAGAGAGACTAAAGAAGGATTAAATAAGTATGAGGACTATGAATCAAAGATTGAAAGTCTAGAATTCACAGAGAGGGAAGATAAATAATCAAGAAGAGGGAAAGACACTATATTACCACATTTATTTATTTTTTTTTTAGGGCAATTGGGGTTAAGTGACTTGCCCAGGGTCACACAGCTAGTAAGTGTCAAGTGTTTGGTCTGAGGCCGGATTTGAACTCAGGTCGTCCTGACTTCAGGGTCGGTGCTCTATCCACTGCTCTACCTAGCTGCCCCCATATTACCACTTTTAATGAGGTCTCCACTGTAGTCAAACTGACCTAATTTCTACCCCCTGAATGTGGTATACATAGTCACACCTATGCTGTTCCTGATGTTTGGGATAACCTCTCTCCCCTCTTATTAGTTACTGAATTTCAGATGATTCTTTAATGCTCAAACCAAATGCTACTTCCTCTAGGATGCCTTCCCTGATCCCTCCAGTTGGGAATCACCACCCCGCTCACACCTTATGTAGCTAGCATTTCATTTACAGTCTCCAATGTATTTATTTTTTAAAATAAGTTAAAATAAAATTAATTAATTAATTTTTTATAAAAAAAATTTGGGTCTATTATATTACCTAGATATTGTCCTCTATCCCTTCCATTTTCTTATTTTAAGAGAGTCGTTCTTTGTTTTAAAATAGTATTTTATTTTTCCCCAATTACATATTAAGAAAAATTTTTTAGCATTCATTTTTATGAGATTTTGAGTTCCAAATTTTTCTCCCTCCCTCACTACTCTCCCCTCTTCTGAAAATGGTAGGTAGTTTGATATAGGTTATACATGTGCTATAATGTAAAGCCTACTTCCATATTTGTCACAGTTGTGGAAAAAGAGAGATTAAAAGGAAATAAGACTATGGTAGAGAATAAAGTAAGTGAAAAAAATATGCTTTAATCTGCATTCTGCATCCATCAGTTCTTTGTCTGGATGTGGACGGCATTTTCCTTCGTGAGTGCTTTGTAGTTGTCTTGGATCATTGTGTTGCTAAGAAGAGCTGAGTCATTCCTAGTTGATCATCACATAATGTTGTTGATACTGTGTACTGTGTTTCCAGTTTGTACAAGTCTATCCAAGTTTTTCTGAAATCTGCCTGATCATCATCTCTTATTGCACAATAGTAGTCCATTACCTTCTTATTCCACGACTTGTTCAACCATTTCCCAATTGAGGGGATGCCCATCAATTTCTAATATTTTACCACCACAAAAGGATTGCTATAAATATTTGGGCACATGTTGGTCCTTTTCCCTTTTTATGATCTGTTGGGGATACAAACCTCGTAGTGGTATTGCTGGATCAAAGGGTATGAACAGTTTGGTTACCCTTTGGGCATAGTTCCAAATTGCTCCCCAGAGTGGTTGGATCAGTTTACAACTCCACCAATGCATTAGTGTCCCTATTTTCCCACATCCTCTTCAACATTTATCATTTTTCTTTTTTGTCATAGTGGCCAATCTGATTGGTGTGAGGTGGTATTTCAGAGTTGTTGTGATTTGCATTTCTCTAATCAAAAGTGATTTAGAGCACTTCTTCGTATGCCTATAGCTATCTTTGATTTCATCATCTGAAAACTGCCTGTTAATATCTTTTGACCACTTATTAATTGGGGAATGACTTGTATTCTCATAAATTTGACTCAGTTCTTTGAGAAATGAGGCTTTATCAAAGATACTTTCTGTAAAGATTCCTAGCTTTCTGTTTTCCATCTATACTTGGTTTTGTTTGTACAAAAGCTTTTCAATTTAATATGATCAAAATTATTTATTCTGTATTTTTAATGCTCTCTACTTCTTGTTTGGTCATTAATTCTTCTCCTCCCTGTAGATTTGAAAGTAGACTATTCCTTGCTCTTCTAATTTGATTGCTTTATTGTCTATGGTACCTTTGAGCAAGATGTAAGTTTTTTCCCTTATCTCTTTTAATTAGGCATATTTTTGCTTTTACTTTATCTGAGACCAGGGTTGCTACCCTTGCTTTTATTTTACTTCAGCTGAAGCATAATAGATTTTGCTACAGCCCCTTCCCTTTACTCTTTATGTGTCCTTATGCTTCAAGTATGTTTCTTGTAAACAACATATTGTAGGATTCTGGTTTTTGATCTACTTTGCTATCCACTTCTGTTTTATGGGAGAGTTCATCCCATTCACATTCACAGGTATGATTACTACCTGGGTATTTCCCCCCTTCCTATTCTTCCTCCTGTTTTCCTTTCTGTCCTTTAACCCTTTCTCCCCTCACCAGTGTTTTGCTTCTGCCTACCACTTCCCCTGATCTGCCCTCCCTTATGTTAGGCCTCCCCTCAGTTAATCTCCTCCATGTGAAATAATTTACCCCATTCTACCTCTCCCTTCCTTCTGCACCCTGTGTACTCCTCTTCCTCATCCCTTAATTTTTTTTAAGTCATTCTCTCACATTCACCTTATACCCTTATCCTCTGCCTATGTATATTCCTTTTATCTGTACTGTTAGTTATAACTCTTGTTAAGAGTTATAAGTATCATCTTCCTGTGCAGGGATGTAAGCAATTTAGTTGTATTGAATCCCTTATGTTTTCATTTCCCTTTTTACCTATTCATGTTTCTATTGGGTTTTAATAATGGAGTTCAAATTTTTGGCTTAGTTCTGGTCTTTTCATTATGAAGGTTTGAAATTCTTCTATTTTCGTTGAATGACCATTTTACTCCTTGATGTATTATGATTAATTTTGCCTGGTAAATGATTCTTGGTTGTAGTCCTAGCTCCTTTGCCCTCCGGAATATCATGTTCCATGACCTCTGATCCTCTGATGTTGCAGTTGCCAGGTTCTGTGTGATCCTGATTGTGACTCCCCGATATCTGAATTGTTTCCTTCTGGCCACTTGTAGTATTTTTTCTTTGACCTGATAGTTCTGAAATTTGGCTATAATGTTTCTTGGGGTTTTTATTTTGGGATCTCTTTCCTGAGGTGATTGGTGGATTCTTTCAATGCTTATTTTGCCCTCTGATTCGAGGACTTCAGGGTAGTTTTCCTTGATAATTTCTTGAAAGACGCTGTCCAGGTCCTTCTTTGGCTTTCAGGTAGTCCAATGATTCTGATATTGTCTTTCCTTGATCTATTTTCCATGTCAATTGTTTTCCCCATTGAAGTATTTTACATTTTCTTCCATTTTTTCATTCTTTTAAATTTGTTTTATTGATTCATGATGTCTCATAGAGTCATTAGCTTCCACTTGCTCAATTCTAACTTTTCAAGTATTGTTTTCCTAGATTACCTTTTCTACTTTCTTTTCCATTTGGCCAATTGTACTTTTTAAGAAGTTGTTTTCTTCAGTGGATTTTTGTATCTCCTTTTCCATCTGGCTAATTTTACTTTTTAAGCAGTTTTCCAGGCTTTTGACCCTTTTTTCATAATTCTCTTGCATCACTTTCATTTCTTTTCTGAATTTTTCTTCTATCTCTCTTATATGATTTTAAGCTCCTTTTTGAACTCTTCCATGAGATCTTTCTGGACTCAAGACCACTTCCCATTTTTTCTTTGGAGTTTTGCCCAAAGGTATTTCGACATTATTGTCCTCTTCTGAGTTTGCGTCTTTGTCTTCACTGTCACCATAATAACTTTTTATGGTCAGATTCTTTTTTGTTGTTTTCTGCTCTTCTTTTTATTTTTTTTGTTGTGGGGGGGCTTTTTCCTTTCTTTTGAATTTGAGTTGTGCTCCCAGGGTGAAAGTGACACTGTCTCAAGCTTTTTGTGCTGGTGGCTGCAGGCCCTGGCTGTTTACCTGGTGATGCTTTGATGTTGCCCTGAGACACAAGGGAGACCCTCATGTCTGGGGCTGTGCTGAGGTGGTAGGGTGGGAGTTAACTGGCGCTGCTGGAGGCAGTAGGGGGCCTGGCAGCTCTTAACTGCTGCTGAGCTGGGATCCTAGTGGTGGTGTCTGGTGTGTGCTGAGACTGGTGGGATGTTTCTGTGTTTCCCAGTGGTTACACTAAAGCATGAGAAGTCTGGCCTCTGGGAGCTGCCTGTTTGCCAGGCTACGCTGAAGTGAGGTGGGTGCTGGCTGGAGGCTGCCTGTTTGCTTAGGTACCAGTAGGGCAGGCATCCATCTACCTGTTTGCCCAGGGCTGTGCTGATGCATGTGGAGGCCCAGCCGCTGGGAGCTGCCTGTTTGCCTAGAGCTATCCTGAAGCACGCTGGAGTCGGCTGATTCCCCTGGCTATGCTAAGGCATGTGAGGGTCCTGATGTTGGCATTTGCTCCACCCCTCAGTATCTACTGCTGGTTTGCTGAGGTGGTGCTTGCTGGGATGCTTCCTGTTCTGGGCTACACTCCCCTTTCACCTGAGTAAGATGGACCTTTCTTGCTGATGCTCCAAGTTTCTTGGGCTAAGAGATTGTTTCACCCCATCTTTTTGCTGGTTCTGCTGTACCAGAGTTTGTTTTGTAGCTCTGTTTCATGCTTGTTTGGAGGTAAATACGGGAGAACTGCAGAGGTTTACTGCTTACTCTGCCATCTTGGCTCCCAGAAGTTGATCGAGAGTCATTCTTCATAGCAACTATTTTTTTAAAAGAAGCAAAAGAAAAAAAAATCTGCAAAACTAATCAACACATAGAAAAAACAATCTGACATTATATGTAATGTTCCACCCCATGGATTATAACCATTGAAAGGGGGAGGGGAGTTCTCATATTTCTTTCTTAGGGCCAAACTTATTCTTTATAAATTCAAAACATTGAATTTCCATTAGTGTGTTGTTCCTTCTAGGTGGCGCAGTGGATAGAGTGCCAGGCCTAGAGTCAGGAGGACCTAAGTTCAAATCTGTCTCAGACACTTACTAGTTATGTCACCCTGAGCAAGTCATTTAACTCTGTATGCCCCAGTTTCCTCATCTGTAAAATGAGCTGGAGAAGGAAATGGCAAACCACTCCAGTATCTTTGCCAAGAAAACTCCAAACACTGTCACAAAGAGTTAGACATGACTGAAATGACCAAGTCATCATGAATATTGTTTTCATGGATCTGCTTACTTCACTTTGCATTAGTTCATATAAATCTTCATGTGATTTTCTGTATTTCTGTTCTTTTTTATAGGGGAATAACATTCTATTACATGCATATACCACAACTCATTGAGCTATTCCTCAACTGATGGTTTTGTTTCCATTTCTTTGTTACCATGAAAAGTGTTCCTATAAATATTTTGATATCATCTAATGTATTTTAATTTTCAATTACTTTAATTTTTTCAATTAACAAGGATTTTTTTTCTCTTCTTTCTATACCCTTCCCCATTGAAAAGAAAGAGAAAAAGAAAATTCCTATAACAAATATGTATAAAAGAAAAAATCTCACATTGGTCATTACTATAAATGTATTGTCTCATTCTACATCTTGAATCCATTACTACTCGCTTAGGATGCTTTATCACCAGTCCTCTGGAATCATTCCAAATTGCATTGATCAGAGTTCTTAAGTCTTGTTTTTTATCGTGTTATTGTTATTGAATCAGTTGTTTGGATTTTGCTCTCTTTACTCTGCATCAGTTTACACAAATCCTTACAGGTTTCTTTAAAACCATTTCTTTCTTCATATCTTACAACACAATAGTATTCCATTATAGTCATATGCCATTATTTTATTCAACCATTCCCCAACTGATGAGCATCTCTTTAGTTTCCAGTTCTTTGCAACTACAAAAAGAGCTGATACAAATATTTTGTACATACAAGTCTTTTTCTTCTTTCTTTAATCTCTTTAGGGTATAAGTGTGGTAATGGTATTGCTCAGTCAAAGTGTATGCACAGTTTTGTGACTTCTTTTGCCCACATAGTTCCAAATTTCTTTCCAGAATGGTTAACCAATTCACAGTTCCAAGAGTTCATTAATGTTCCTGAGTTTCCACATCTCCTACAATATTTGTTCTGTTCCTATTTTGTCAACTTTGCCAATGTGATGGGTGTGATGTGAAACCCCAGAACTACTTTAATTTATACTTCTCTAATTATTAGTGATTTGGAATCTTTTTAGAAATATAGCTACTATATAGCTATTTTTTATATTGCTAAATAGCTTAGATTTCTTCCTTTGCAAATTGCTTATTTGTATCCTTTGGCCATTTATCACATAGGGAATGGCTCTTATTTTTACAAATTTGAATCAGTTCCTCATGAATCTTGAAAATGAGACCTTTATCAGAGAAATTTGCTGTAAAGATTTCCCCCCAGTTGAATATGTTGTGTATAAGATTCTTGACCTTTTGTTCCTCTGGATTAATTTCATTCTCACTTTTTCTAGTTTTATAAAATGATGATTGGTGTGGCACTGAATAAGCAAGCTAATTTAAATAGTATTATCACCTTTATTATATTGATTTGGCCTACCCATTGAGCAAATATTATAGCTCTAGTTTTTAAGTCTGTGATTCCATAAAAATGTTTTGTAGTTATATTCATATAATTCCTGTGTGTTTCTTGGCAGGTAGACTACTAAGTATTTTGTACATTCTACAGTTGTTCTAATTGGAATTTCTCTTTCAATCTTTGTAATGAATTTTGTTGGTAATATGCAGAAATCAATGACTTGTATATATTTTCCATCCTACAATTTTGTTGAAGTTATTATTTCAAACATACTAAGCATTTATTCAATGTTTTTGCATAATTCAACCTACCTCGGTTTTCTCCTCTGAAAAACAAAGGGCTTGGACTAACTGATTTTTAAGGTCCCTTTCAATGAAAAACTCTATGCTATTTTTGTCTTTCCCCTAAAAGATGGTTTAACTCTTTAATAAAGCTTTTCCTGATAAAGCCTTTCTCACCCAGAGCAGTATTATTGTACACTGTAACGAGACCTGTATAGATTTAATTAAACATTTTTCATTAGATGATGAGTAAAATATTCCAAAGAAGCAATCTTTTGGGGAAACTGGAAGCACAATTACCAGGTCATGGAGGCATTTGGGGGAACTGGTTGACTTCCATGAGCAAGGAGGGTTTTGCCATCTCTTTACATGTGGCACTTTTCAGGTGTGCACAAATACTTGTCCCTCCATTATTTCATCTGATCTCCACAGAAGGACTTTGGTGTACTACTACAAGCTTAATACAGGACAACAAGTGATATAATACCCTCCAACCCAATATGCTAATAATAATACTAGCTAATATTTAGATAGCACTTCAAGTTTTGTGAAGCATTTGACATATATCATCTCATTTGACTCTCACCACAACTCTAGGAGGTGGGTGCTAATATGATTCACATTTGAGAGAGGAGGAAAATGAGACTGAGAGAGCTTAACTGACTTGCCCAAGCCCCCACAACTTGGGCCTTCTGACTCCAGGACTCTATCCACTACGCTTCCTAATCTAATGTCATCTAGTAAGCCATTATAGTACAAAAGTGAGAACACTCACTGCATTTGGTATCAGAGAAACTGAGTTCAAATCTCTCTCCTTGTCACTTTCTGCCTCTGTGACACAAGGCAAACTCTCTGAGCCTCAGTTTCCTCTTATGTGAAAACAAATGGGTTGGGCTAGATGCCCTTTAATTTTCTTTTCAGTTCTAAATTTGTGATCCTTGTTCTTAGGCATTGTGTGCCTTAGTGCCTAGAATTGGGGAGGTCAAAGTCCTGCTTTCCTTCACTGTGGCAAGATTATTACATCTCATATAGCAGGGGAGCCAGTTTCAGAAGGATATTCATAATCTGGGGACCATCTGGGGGAGGGTGACCAGAATGAGGAAGGAGCTTGAAATGCTGCCCTAGGAGGATCAGTTGAAAAATCTGATGTTCAGTCTAGAAGAGAGAAGACAGGTGGTAGAGGAAATGTTGCTTCAGGAAGCTCTATCTCGTGGAAGGCTTACTCTGCCTGACCCCAGAAGGCAGACCTAGGCGCAAGTGTTGTTTTAAACCTTCTCCACTCTCTTCAAACTTCCTACACTTCCATCTCTGGGCACATTCTCAGCAGAGACTGACCTTTACTGAGAAAATAGAGGCCATTCAACATGATCACCCTCTTCTCTCCCACTCCACCTTTCAGATGACCCCTTGGCATCATCCCTCTTCTGTCCTCCTTTACTCCAGCCTCTGAAGAGGGAGCCCCAAGGCCAACCCCCTCTATGTGTACCTAGCTGGTACAGTGGATAGAGTAGAATGAGGAAGACCTAAGATCCAAACCAACCTCAGATACTTATTAGCTGTTGACCCTGGACAAGACTTTTAACCTATAAACTTCAGTTTCTTTCAGGAAACTGGAAATTAATAATACCACCTATTTCCTAGGGTTTTTCTGACTCTCAAACGAGATTAAACACCTAAAGCACTTTGCAAACCCTCAAGTGTAACATGATTACTATTAGATATCTACCCTTGATCCCATATACTTTCTTCCAGCAGATTGTCCCTGCAATCATTTCCCCTCCCTCCCCAGTCCTCAAATTCTGTGCCTTTGCATTAGAGGTTCAACATACCTGGAATGCACTTCCTCCTTGCCTTTGCCACTGAAATCCCTTAGCTTCCTTAAAACTCAACTCAGTGGCCAGCTGGCATGCCATTCTTATCCCCATTTCCTCCCTATAACCTTGTATTTTCTTTGCATGTATATATTTTATAGTTACATTTATATTTATATTTATGTACATACCTGTATGTACATGTATATGTATACATGTTGTTCCTGTTAGTAGAATGTAAGTTCCTTGAGGACAGAAACTGTTTTGTGTTTATCTTTGTATTAAGAGCTCCTAGCATGACCAATTGACGGAGATTTATTAATCATCTAAAGGTGCAGGCATTGAGCTAGGCATTGTGGGCGCAAGTGAAAAAGAAGGAAACAACCCCTATTTGCAAGGAACTTACTTTCTAATGAGGCAGATGAGCAAATATGTAAAAATATACAGCATGAATACAAAGTGAATAAATGCAAATATATATGCCAAGTAGTTAATTACAAGGTCATTTGAGAGGGAGGATACCAGCAGTCGAGGGCATCAGGAGAAACTTAATGTAGACGGTGTTAGCTGAGTCGAGTCTTAAAGGATGAGGGGTGGGGTGAGGTGGGGTGGAGTGGGGGGTCCTGTATGAGGCAGAGGTATGGAGAGAGTACATTCCAGCCATGTGGCATTGTGAGTGCACATGGACATGGGGATGGGAGAAGGAAGTGTCATGTGCAAAGGAAAAGAAAGGCCAGTTTGACTGGATTGCTTAGTTAGAAAAGGGATCCAGTGAGAATGGAAAGATAGGTTGGGACCAGGTTGTAAAGGTCGTTGAAAGCTAAACAGATGTGTTTACATTTTATACCAGAGGCAATAGGGAACCACTAGAGTTGATTGAATGGGGGAGTCACGTGGTCAGACCTGCACTTAAAGAAAATTACTTTGGCAGCAGTGTGGACGATGGACCGCAGTGGGGCGGCACTTGAGATAGGGAGACCAATTAGGAGGCTGTTGTGATAATCCAGGCAAGAGGTGAGGAAGGCCTGTGCCAAGGCGGGAGCTGTGTGAGTGGGGAGGAGGGGGTCAGAGGTTGTGAAGGTAGAAAGAGCAAGACGCGGCAGTTGACTAAAGGCACCTGGCAAAGGTTCCTCGCAGAAGGAAAGACTTTGGTTGAGACTTGGAAGAAGCCAGGGAAGCCAGGAAGGAGAGGTTAGGAGGGAGAGCATTCTTGGCATCAGGGACAGCCAGTGAAAATGCTGGGAGTTGAGAGATAGAGTAACCTGTTTGAGGAGTAGCAAGGAGACCAGTACTGCTTGCTTGATATGTAGTCATTTCCAGTGGGAGAGTTAATAACTCAGGGTCAACTGGGAAAGGCTCCTATAGGGAGGTAACTCCCAAGCTGGGCTTTCAGGGAAGACAGTGACTCAACCAGGTAGTGATGAGGAAGGAGTATATTCCAGACCTGAGAGATGACCTAAACTAAAGAGCTAGCCGCTCAGTGGATTGGAACAGAGAGTTCATGAAGAGAAGTACCACCAAATAAAACCAGAAGGAGTGGTGGGTGCCAGGTTGTGAAGGCATTTAAATATCAAACTGAATATGTTATATTTTATCCTGTAGGTCAGGGGTGGGGAACCTGTGTCCTCGAGGCCACATGTGGCCCTCTAGGTCATTGCGTGGCCCTTTGACTGAATCCAAACTTCTCAGAACAAATCAAAGTATTTGCTATAGGTAATAAGGAGCCGTGGAAGATTTCTGAGTAAAGAAGATGATGTGGTCAGCTCTGGGTTTTAGGAATGTTGATTTAGAAGTTGTATGGAGAATGGATTGGAGTGGAGAGACACTAGTAGCAGGCAGGCCTATTGGGAGACTATTGCAATAGCCTAGGCAAGAGGTAATGAGGGTTTACACTAGAGGAGAGGTTATGTGGGTAGAGAGAAGATTAATGGGAGAAATGTGAAGATAAAATCAATAGGATTTGGCAACTGATTTGATATGGGAGAGGCTGAGGAAGACGGAAGAGTCCAAGGACAGGAGCATAGTGACATGACCGGATCTTCACTAGGGTCATGACTATGTGATTGCTAAACTATGTTTCTAATCCAGAGCTAAACACAGTGCTCTGTAAATAGACAGTGCTGAATTATATTTCTTTAATTAAGTTAAATCCTTTCCCCTTCATTACTTTTTCCCCCTCTTTTTTCCTACACATATAAGCCATGGCCTAGCTCAAGATGGGCCTCTAGGTGGCTCAGTGAGTAGAGCGCCAGGCCTGAAGTCAGGAAGAGTTATCTTCCTGAATTCAAATCTGGCCTCAGACACTTGCTAACTGTATGACCCTGAGCAGGTCACTTGACCCTGTTTGCCTTAGTTTCCTCATCTGTAAAATGACCTGGAGAAGAAAATGGCAAACCACTCCAGTACCTTTGCCAAGAAAACCCCAACAGGGGTCATGAAGAGTTGGACATGATTAAAAAAGACCAAATGATAACAGTTCAAGATGTTGCTGGGGACTATGGGCATATCCATTTCTGGGAGCAGGGATCAGCCCAAGGTCTTTGGTCAAGCCAAGGTTAGGGGTGTGGTAAGGGATGGGGTATTCAATTAGACTCTAAACCCTGGAATCATCTCTGACTCCTCTGTCTTCTTTATCCCTTCCACCACCACCCTCCATCTTCTGCTCTAGTCATTCAGACCCCAAGTCCTATCATTTCTTCCTTCTGAAAAGTTTATCAGATCCACTCCTACGTCACTATTTCCCTAGCCACAACCTTAGCTCAGGCCCTCATCTGCCCTCCTCCAGATGCTTGTCTCCTCAAATCCAGTCTTTCTCCCTCCAATCCATCCTGTTCATAGATACTAAGGAATCTCCCTAATGTATGGATTCATCACATTCCTTCTCCTACTCAAGAAACTAGTGTCCCTCCATTACCCATGAAGATATAATCCTGCCTCTTTAGTCTTTGAGGCCCTGCTCCATTCAATTCCAAACACTTCTCCCATCATCTCCCACAATCCTGCTACTGACCCTTTTAAGGCATGTAGTATCTACTCAGTTTTCCTACTTGGTCCTCAAATAATCACAGCAACAGCTTTGCTGGAGTTGTTTCCTCCTATCTGGAGTGCCCTCCCCTGCTGCTCCCTATCTACCAAATCCTCTACAACATTCAATGGCCAGCCTAGCTTCCACCTCCTCCAGGGAGCCCTCTGACTAGAAATGTCGGCTCTGGACACAACCTCAGGTATCATCCAGTTTAACTTCTCACCTAGTGCAGAAATTTCTTCTGTTATCTCCCTAACAGGGTCATTGAACTTGGACTCCCATACTTCCAATGATAAGGAGCTTGCAATCCATTGAACTGGCACAATTCACTGTTGTAAAGCTTTATTTTTTTTTGGTTTTGTTTTAATACTTTATTTTTTCCAATTACATGTAAAAACAACTTTTAACATTCATTTTTAAAAATTTTGAGTTCCAAAATCTCTCCTTCTCACCGTCCCCTCCCCTCTCATTGAGAAAGCAAGCATTTTGATATAGATTATATGTGTGCAGTCATGCAAAACATATTTCCATATTAGTCATGTTGTGAAAAAAAACACAGACCAAAATACCCTAAGAAAAATAAAGTAAAAAAAGTTTGCTTTGATCTACATTCAGACCATATCAGGTCTTTCTTTGGAGTTGGGTAAAATTTTTCATCATAGGTCCTGAAGAATTATCTTAGAACATTGTATTGTTGAGAATAGCTAAGTCATTCAAAATTGATCATCATACAACATTGCTGTTACCATGTACAATATTCTCCTGGTTCTGCTCATTTCACTTTACATCAATTTATGTAAATCTTTCCACTTTTTTTTTTCTGAGACCATCTTCCTTGTTATTTCTTATAGCACAACAATATCTCATCACAATCACATACCACAACTTGTTCAGCTGTTCCTCAATTAATGGACATCTCCTCAATTTCCAATATTTAATTACCACAAAAAGAGGTGCTATAAATATTTTTGTACAAATAGGTCCTTTTCCCTTTTCTCTTATATATTTGGGGTATAAACCTAGTAGTGGTATTGCTGGGTCTAAAGGTATACATATTTTTATAGCTAGTTCTACTTTTTTTTTTCACAGTCATTTTTTTTTTTGGTAAGGCAATTGGGGTTAAGTGACTTGCCCAAGGTCACACAGCTAGCACATGTCAAGTGTTTGATCTGAGGCCGGATTTGGACTCAGGTCCTCCTGACTCCACTGCACCACCTAGCTGCCCCTAGCTCTACTTTTTAATAACAACCACAATAATAATAGGTAGCACTTTCAAATTTGTAAAGCACTCTACATATGTTAACTCATTTGATCTTCATAACATTGTAAGGCAGGTGCTTTTATCCCCATTTTACAGATGGGAAAACTAAGATACAGAGAGGTTCAGTGATTTGCCCTGGGTCACGCAGTTAGTGCCTGAGGTAGGTTTTGAACTTAGATCTTCCTGAACTCTAAGTCTCCTGCTTTATAATTTTTTTTTTTTGGGCAACTGGGGTTAAGTGACTTGCCCAGGGTTATAGCCTCCTGACTTCAGGGCTGGTGCTCTATCCACTGCACCACCTAGCTGCCCCAAGTCTCTCTCTTTAGCCACTAAACCATGCCTAATTTTTAGGGAGGTCTTCCTTTAAGAAGTAGAAACTTGCTTCCCTTTAACATGTCATTGCCTCTAGTCCTCTCCTTCTGCTACCCCAGCCTACAGTCTGTCCTTTTTCTGAGCTCTTATAGACTGCACTGCTGCTCCTGGTTTGTTCCTAGTGTCTATGGCATGAGTTCTCAATGGCTCTGCAAGCTCCATATTTTCTCCTGAGGCTGAGCACATAGGAGGTGCTTAATTAAGATCTGTTCTATTAACTGATCCAGTTGAGTAGGATTCCTGGCCTGGGGACTTCTCACACAGCAGAGTATTGCTCAGGGTTCAGAAAAATAAACAATCAATCAAAAATATTCAATAAATCCCTGTGAGGTGCCTAGCATAGGGATAGGTGCTGACACACAAGGATAAAAACCAATCTGTCTATGCCCTCAAAAAGCTCCTATTCTGGGTGATGGGAGTGGGGAAAGGAGAGGGAACAACAAGGCTCAGATGAGTGGATCCCAAATACATACAAAGCATATGAGAGACAAATACAAAGTACTGGAGTGGGAGGCATTAGTGATTGGAGGTGTCAGGGCTAGCCCTTGAGCTGGGCTTTGGAGGAAGCTGTGATTCTAAGAGGCAAAGGTGGGGAGGAAATGCATTTTAGGCACGGAGGTGACCAGCACAAAGACACAAAGATGCGATGTTGTGTGCGAGGAATGGTAAAGAGGGGCAGTTTGTACCACATACTGGAGAGTGTGAAGGGGAGCAAGGTGAAATAAGCCCGCAAAGGTGGACTGGAGTCAGAATGTGAAGGGCTTTAAATGACAGAAGATCACATTTGGTATTAAAATCCATAAGGAGTGATTGAAATGTCATAAGCGGGGGAGTGACATGATCAGTCCTATGCTTTAGGAATAGCCTTTCAACAGCTGCATAAAGTGTGGATTGATTGTAGTCAGCTGGTCAATCAACCTTTATTAAGCACCTACTGTGTGCCAGGCATTGTGCTAAGTACTGGAGATGAAAAGGCAAAAGACAGTCCTTCCTGTTCTCAAGGAGCTCACAGTCTAAGGGGGATATAACATACAAACAACTATGTGTGAATAAGCTATATGCAGCATATGCTGGTGTTAACCAAAAGTAATGACTTCGCAAGACATGGGTGGTAACTTGATTTATTACAAGAGAAAGGCACATGGGTGTGGGAACTCCTTATACCAAGGACCGGCCCTACGGACAATGCTGTGGATATTTATGGGGTGATAACAAAAAGGGGAGGTCTTATGGGAGGAGCAGAGGGCAATCCCCTCACAAATGAGAGGAAGAAGAGAGCAATAGGGGACGGGGAGTGAGAGGGACCACGGAGGGGGGATGTTCTGCCTATCTGAAAGGGTCCCAGATGCACAAGCACTTTGTCAATCTGGGCAGACTGCCCGGAGCTGACTTGTCTTCAAGGGCACTGAAAGTTTAATAGAATTCAGTTGCAAAAGATCACTATTAAGTTAGTTCAGGGTGGCTTTATCTCTGGAAAATAGGGAAACTCAAGAAAAGTTCAAGGAGCCCTTTCACACTGGAGGTACTCCACAGAGGGAAGGCATTAGTATTAAGGGAGATCAGGAAAGGCTTCCTGTAGAAGATGGGGTTTTAGTTGGGACTTGAAGAAGTCAGGGAAGTCAAGAGGCAGAGATGAGAAGGGCGAGCATATTGCAATGGAAGGGACACTAGATGCACACGATTGCTGCCAACGTTTATTAAGCTCCTACTGTGTGCAATGCCTTATTGAATGATATACTGGAAATATACTTGTCTCCTGGGACACAGTGTCACATGGCAGAAAGGGTCCATGACAGTCTGGAGAACTGGGTTCTAGACCTGGCACCATTGCTAGGTCACTGTGTGACCTTTTACAAACCCCCCTCTCTAGGCCTCAGTTTCCTCCTCTGTAAAATGAAAGGATTGGCCTTTATGGGCTTTCAGATCCTTCTCAGTTCTAGTGTGCTTCAATGATGAGAATCCTTTGCCCTCCACCGATGCAAAAACTAGCCCCTCCATGCTTTAGTAGACAGTCATCATCAATTTCTGTAACCAAGGAAATCTATCCTCTGTTCTCCAACCCTTCAGTGATGGGTTTCTTTGTTCTTAGCCAGGCAGGTCATTGGCTCGTAGACAGATAAGCCTACACTCCGTGCCTGGATCTGGATTTGAAATCTTGGTCAGCTTGACAGGGTGTTACCTGAACTTAGACTTCACTAGCAGGGACCTTGATGAACCCTGGAGTCATGTCCCCTCCATGACGAGCAGAGGAGGACCTCAGAGGAAGGCTGATGGAGAGGATGGTGACTACCATGCCAAGAACGACACTTTTATATAGTAACTTTGTGTGGGGAGGTAGAGAAGATACCTGATCTGGAATTAGCAGGGATCAGGGTTTAAGCTGTGACTTCCTTTCCTCCTCGCTGTGTGATTCTGAGCAAGTTGCTTAACTACTCTGAGCCTCAGTTTCCTAATGTGTAAAATGGGGATAATACTTGCAAAAATTACCTTATAGATAATTCTGAAGAAAGCACTTTATAAGCCTTCAATCTTTAGAGAAATGGGAGCTATTTTAATCACAATTTAAAGAGCATTTATGTACATTATCACAATCTATGTATGGTGCTATGATTCTAATTGCTGTTTGATTAACTGATTGGTGTTTTTTTTTTAAATGCTACTTTTCTTTACAGAGAAGGGACAAGAAAATGGGGGAGGAAACCTTTTTCCTTCCCTTTCCCAGCTTCCCAATGAGTAGTTAGCTGTCCAGCCTCTGCTTAAATGCCTACACTGCTTGGGAACTCATTGTATTATCAGGTTCCTGTTCCATTTTTGAGTAGGTCTCTCTGCTTCAATCATTCTTGCTTCAATTTCCACCCACCCCCTTCATTTTCAATTTCTCCTTATCTGCTAGTCCTCTTCCCTACTTCTTCCAACAGGCCTAGCTCTCTCCTAGCCCTAAAAACAAACAAACCCTTCATGTGACCATGCCATAACATGCTCTCAAGCCATCACCCTACAAGTTTTTTTCTATTTCACAGCCATCCTCCTAGAAAGGATTATCTCAGTTTGGCAGAGGGCAGAGAATGCTGGACTTGGAATCAGAAGTCTGGAAGGTTCACATCCCACCTTGGAGTCTTACTCACACAAAGCGTGACTCTAGGCAAGCCACTTGTGTCATCCGAGCCTTGGTTTCCCCAGCTGTAAATTGAGGATAATATTTGTGCCATTTGAACTTTTGCAAGGATCAAAGGAGATTTTTGTATCCAAGGCATTCTGCAAGCCTGAAAACCTTATATAAACGTCAGCTTTTATTTTTACTCTCACAGTCTCTATTTCCTTACCTCTTGACTTCCTTCTCAATCTCCTGCAGTCTGGCAGCAGATCAAAACACTTATCTGAAATTGGTCAACCCAAGATTACATAAGATCTCTAACTACTAAATCCAATGACCTTTCCCTGATCCTCAACCTCTTCAATTTCTCTGCAGAATTTGACATGTTAATGACCCTTTCTTCCTTAACGCTCTCTCCTCCCTTGACTTCCATCATGCTATGCTCTCCTGGCTCTCCTCCTGTCATGGTCCCTAAATGTGGATGTGCCCCTCAAGGCTCTGTCTGCACCTTCTTCTCTCTCTAGACAATATCTCTTACTTCTCGTCTTCTCCGGTGGGTTCCACTATAATCTCTACAGGGATTATTCCCAAATCCATTCAGTCAATCCGAATCTCTCTCCCAAGCTCCCATCCCACATTGCCAGTTGGCTAGAGACTCATGAAAAAGAATGAAAAGAGCAATAATTCTGGAATCAGAGGATCTGGGTTCAAATTCTGCCCCTGCTATTTACTGCTTATGTGATCTTGGGCAAATCTAACTTTTCTCATTCTCAGTTTCCACTTCTGTATGGTGAGGGAATTGGACTAAATGACCTTTGAACTCCACATCCATGATCCTAGGCTCTACCAGAAATTTTTGATTAGATATTCTATTGGCATCTCAAAATCAACATGTTCAAAATGGAACTCGTTATCTTTCCACCTAAGGCCACTTCCTGTTCCTAACATTTCAATTTCTGTTAAGAGTGTCGCCATACTTTCAGGCAGCTAGGTGGTGCAGCAGATAGAGTGCTGGGCCTGTAGTCAGGAAGGCTCATCTTTCTGAGTTCAAATCTGGGTCAGACACTTAACAGCTGTGTGACCCTGGACAAGTCACTCCACCTTGTTTGCCTCAGTTTCCTCATCCGTAAAATGAGCTGGAGAAGGAAATGGCAAACCACTCCAGTATCTTTGCTAAGAAAACCCCAAATGGGGTCATGAAGAGTTGGACGTGACTGAAAAATGACTAAACGACAATAACACCATCATACTTCCATCCATCATAGTTTTAAAATCATTCTTGACTCTTCCCTCTCACTCACTAACTCATTTCCCATCAGTTGCTAAGTCTTGCTGATTCTCTCTTCACTAAATCTCTTGTATCTGTCTCCTTTTCTCCACTCCTGCAGCCACCACCCCAGTTCAAGCCCTCCTCACTTCTTATCTGGACTATTGCAATAGCTTCTTAATTTGTCTTCTCCCCCACCCCATCCAGCCGCTGCATCCTCTCCATACAGTTGCCAAATTGATAACCCTCAAATACAGATTTGACTATGTTACTATATTACTCAAAAGTCTTCTACTTTGTCTCTACCATCTGGCTCCCACCTCCATTTCCTATTATTCCCCTTATATAGTCCCTTCTCACCTCTGCCTTACAGAATCAGCATCTTCCTTCAAGCTGTAGCTCATCTACCACCCCCTAGACAAGGTCTTTTCTAATCTCTCCCCTTCTTTCCACCTCCAACTCAACCTAGGTTGTTAATGCTTTCTATTACTTTGAATATACTTGAGATTCACTTCTCTGTGTACATATTGCATTCCAGTCCAGCAGAATGTAAGCTTCTTGAGGGTAGGAGTTGTTTATTTTCTTTTTTTGTAACCCTGGCTCCTAGAAGGTATCCCTTGCCCATAGTAGGTATTTAGGGATATTTGTTGAATTGAAAGGAATGGAATGCAAAGAAGGCAAGTGTCTAAGGGTAAAGAACCTGGATTTGGAGTCAGAGGACCTTGGTTCAAATCCCTCCTCAGGCATGGGGACTTGAATGACTTTGGGGTAGTTCCTTAACCTTTCTGAGCCTCAGTTTATTCATCTATACAGTGGAAGGGTTGGAAAAAGTCCTTAACATCTCTAATAAAGACCCACGATCCTCTGATTTTACAGACAAGGAAACTGAGAAATGAAAAGGAATGACTTGACTGAGTTTATACAGTGAATGAGAGGCAGATGCAGGAACTGAAGCCAGGTATCTTAATTCCTAATGTATCTACCACACCACCCTGGCCCTTATTAGATGCCCAATAAATACTGGATGGATTGAATCTAGATGGATTGACATGATTACGTCCATTTACAGGAGAGACAGCATAGTATGATGCCAAGAGCCTTGGACTGGGAGTCAAGAGATCTAGGATTAGGTGCTGGTCCTGCCACTCACTTGGCTGTGTGACCTCAATGACATCCATTCATTTGTTCATTTATCAAGATGCAGCATGGTACAGTAGAAAGGACACTGGATCTTGAAGTCAAAGAACCTAAGTTCAAATCTCCTTTCTGATACTGATTGCCTTTGTGATCGGCCTATCCTTTCTATGCCTCAATTTCCTCACCTTTAAGATGAGGGGGTTAAGCTAGGTGACATCTGAGGCCTAAATCTGTGAGGCTGCTATGAGCAAAATGCTAAGACTCTAGCATCACGGATAAATGCCACTGTTTGGCATCCAAACCTCTTCATAGCCTGGCCCCACCCTACCTTTCCAGCTTGATTTCCCTTTGCTCCCCTCCTTCTACTCTACAGTCTAGCTAAACTGGCCTGGCGGCTTATCACATAAGCCAGTTCATCCTCTAGCTCCATGCCTTTGCCTGAGCTGCACCCCACCCCCCACCTGAACTGAACTCCTTCCACCTAAAATTCTTAGAATCTGGTTTTTCTTCAAAACTCTCAGCTCAAACAACACCTTTTACATGAAGTTTTCCCTGTTCCTTCTAAACTGCTGGTTCCTTCCTGTCTCTATTTTTTTATCTCTTTTTTCCTTCTGTAGAGACCTGCACATGTGCCTATTGTCTCTCCCATCAGAATGTAAGCTCCTTGAGGGCAGAGGCTGTTTTTGCTTTCCTTTGTATCCTCAGTGCTTAGCACATAGTAGATGATAAATCCTTTTTGATTGCCTGAGACTCAGTGTTCTCATCTCTTAAATGGGGATAACTTCCCTTGTAGAGCTTAGACGAGATGATGTGCATGAACATACTTTGTTCTTGGTAGATAATAAAGCACTATCAATATCTGAGAGACTGTTACTACTATTACTGAGATATATCCTATTGATCCATGAGTAATCATGTGCTTCTATTTAGAAACATGTAATCAGAAGAGAAATGGGAGGGGAAGAAACAGGCTGCCTGTGGCTAATCTACTTTTGAGTGACTAAGTTCAAGGTTCAGCTGTCTCCCTGGGTTAACCTTTTACTGGAACATGTACACTTGTCTGACCCTGGCACAAGGGGTGGTGGGTTCTGAAGTTA
>NW_020945437.1:20180298-20206401 GCF_900497805.2 Vombatus ursinus
TTGTTGTGAGAATCAAATAAGATGATAATTGTAAAGCACTTAGCACAGTGCCTAGCACATAGTAAGCTCTATATAAATGTTCGTTTGCTATTATTATTATATGCCATTTATATTGCTAGGGGTAGATCCTCAAGGGTGTATGGTTCAGGGTAGATCCTTAGTCATAACCCTAGTGTTGGAAAGAAAGAGGGAGGCCCTACCATGAAGAGATGGAATTCCTGGTCCCAGCCCTTTTAAGCCATGACTTGTAAAGTGAGGGCCACTGCCAAGACCATTAGTCTCATCCTGGATCAACAGCTGATGCTTCTAAAGGAGAAAACTGGTGTGTGGAAGGGAGGCAGAGCGCTACAAGATAGAACCAAGTGCAAGATGGGAAGCAGCAGAGAGAAAGCAAAGTAGCAAACAAACTTTATCAAGGGGAAATATTATACAAGGGGGTAGTCAGGGAGGACGGAGCTTAGGACCACGGGAGTTCTCAGTAGCATCGACTGCTAAAACTGTTAAGCTCAGTGCAGTTTTTTTAGGGTTCTGATCTGGGTCAAATAGGACCAGATATTTGGGGGAGAGAGCAGGGAGCCTAGAGCCAGTGTGCAGGGAGCTGGTACAAAGTCATGCTGAGAAAATTGGTGGCTAGTTGACATTCAAACTCCTTGCCGATGGGAAAAGAGACTTTGGGCCATTCTTGCAACCCTTCCTTTGGCTGGGTAACTTCCTTTCCCTGCCTTCTTTGCCTAGTAAGTTGGAAGGCCATTGAGATCCTTACATTCCTGAAGGTTACTCCTCACTCCTTGAGGCATTGATGCTACTACGCTGGCTGTCAACTTGAATTCAGACGCACCAGGATGCTGATGGAGGCTCCACTCCCTTCGTACTTCAGGGACATTAATATTATACTGTCAACCCAAACTCTGGAAGATGGGATGTTGAGCCCCCTAGGCTTTTAGAATTCACAAAGCTGTAGGCTGCACTCAAAGAATCCAAGTTCCCCCAAGAACACTGAAGCAAAGAGGAGGAGTCAGAAGTGGACAGATCTTTTTTAATGACTGCAGCCCATCAAAGAAACTCCTTTTAATTTTAATTTTTTTCAAAATTAATATTCCTTTTATTTATTTTTAAATGTTTTCCCAGTTATATGTAAAAACAATTTTTAACACTTGTTTTTAAAACTTTGAGTTCCAAAATCTCTTCCTTCCTCCTCCCCCATTGAGAAGGCAAGCAATTTGATATAGGTTATACATGTGTAGTCATGCGAAACATATCTGTAATAGTCATGTTGTGAAAGAAAACATAGACAAAAAAATGAAAAAGTAAACAAAAGTTAGCTTCAATCTGTATTCAGAAACCACCAGCTCTTTCTCTGAGGATGGGTAGCATTTTTCATCATAAGTCCTTCAGAGCTGAAAGAGCCTCCTTTTCAGCTGACTGGAACCACTGGAGAGGGCAGCACAATGCAGTTCCCTCTAAGAGGGCTCCCTGCTTGTCCAAGGGGGAGATATCGTCCTGAGTGCTTGGTGTATACACCAGTCCTGCTGTTCTTCAGTCTCTTCAGCTATGTCTGACTCTTCGTGACCCCATTTGGGGTTTTCTTGGCAAAGATACTGGAGTGGTTTGCCATTTCCTTCTCTAGGTCATTTTATAGGTGAGGAAACTGAGGTAAGCAGGGTTAAGTGACTTGCCCAGGGTCACAAACTAATCAGTGTCTAAAGCAGGATTTGAACTCAGGAAGATGTCTTCCTGACTCCAAGCCCAGGTGCTCTATCCACTGTGCCAGTCTTCTGTTATACTACCTTAAAGACCATAAGATCCTGGATCCAGACCTGGAAGAGACTTTAGAGGTCACCTTGTCCAAACCTCTTATTTTACAGATAAGGAAACTGAGGGCAAGAGACCTGAAGGGCCTAGCCCAATGTTACATAAGGAGTCATTGACTTGAATCCAAGCCACTTTAAGCCTACACCAGGGGTCCCCCCCATCCCTCTCACTAATACATAGCTTTTCCCAAGGAAACCAACCACAGACCCTCCCTCTTCCTGCTTTCTCTCGTTAAAATCAACCACAGACTTTTCAACTTCCTTAGTCTTACCACCGAAATGAACCATAAGCCCTCTTACTTCCTTCTTTCTTCTACTGAGCCAACAGTGACCATGCCACATCAATTAGTCAATAACTTTTCTTAAGTGCTTGCTTCACATCCAGCACTGTGCTAGGCTCTGGGGGAAATGAATACAAAAAAAAAATGAGACAATTCCTGCCCTCAAGGAGTTCCCATCACACTTAGTCACCACTCCCATTTGTATCACATTAGTAGTTTTGTCCCTTTCCTTCCAGTGAGGCAAACTGAAATCCCTCCTACTTCTTTGTCTCTCCTACCAAAAATCCTCCTTTTAAAATTCCTTCTTTTGAGACTATACAGAGAGACTATTCTACCTTCTTAATTATTCCCCCCTCCCCAGGCCCGGTTATGAGCATATTGAGTTGACAACTCTGGCCCCAATCTTATTACTTTTTAATCTCCTGCCCAAGCCTAGAGGCCTCCCCAGCAGAGGAGAGAAGATGCTTTTGTGGCTATGGATTATAGCCACCCTATATTAGGGTGGTATAGCTCCAGTTTCATAGAATATTAGAATGAGAAGGGACCTAAGAAAAAGGGACAATCTCCCCATTTAACAGAGTGGGAAACTAAGGCCCAGCAATTCAATTTGTGAATGGCAGAGCTAAGATTAGAACAAGGGTATTCTGATTCTTGGTCTAGCTCTTTCCCCTGTCCTGAACTGCTTTATAATGTAAAGATTTGGTTCCTGCATATTCCCTGCTCAGAAAGCAGTATATGACTGGCTATGGAGAATGCTCACATTAGAGTCAGAAAACCTGGTTTCATCCTGACTCTGTCACTGATGAGCTGTGTGACCTTGGGCAAGTCACAGGTTGGACTAAATGACTTCTAAGACACTTCTAGCTCTATATCTATGATTTTATTTCTTGGGTGCCCTTGAACAATGAAACTAAAGCCTCTGTGCCTGAGTTTCCTTATGCCTGAAGAGAATGTTCTGAGACTGATCCTTCTGGGTTTGAGTTACTCTCTGGAGCAGCAAACCCTCAATGTACTTGAATGAGGTAGAGAGGAGGCAGGAAATGTGTGGCTGCTTGGATTAATTGGGAAGGGCTGGAAATTGGGATGACTGGATTCCAGGCTGGGCTCTGCCCCTCATGGTGTGGCCTGAAGAAAGGTACTTAAACCTCTCTGAGGATCAGCATCCTGATTTGTGAAATGGCAGTGAGGAGAGAGACTCTAGATGCCTAGTGGGACCGTAAGGTCGGATGACCAAGTGTAAGAATAGAGTTTATCTGGGCAGGACGGAAAGAGTCCTGGAAGGGGAGCGAAATGACTTAATTTCCAGTCCTAGCTCTACCATAAACCAGCTGTGTGATAGTGGACCAGTTGCTTCCTTTCTTAGGGCTTCAAGGGTCTCCTCTGTAAAGTGAAGGGTTTGGACTATCAGGTGATAAATGCTTACTATATAAACATACGCAAGTATGTATAATAACAATATGACATAACAAAACATAACAATACAATGTAACACAGTATACCACAATGTAATATAATATATAATTGAATAGGATAGAATAGAATAGCTATTATTTCTTTTTTAAAAATTTTGGGTTTTATTTTATTTTTTATATTTTTCTAATTATATACATATATACATTTTTAACATTTATCTTTTCCAAATTGCCTCCTCCCCTCCCCTCCACCCTCATTGAGAAGGCAAGCAATTTGAAATAGGTTATACATATATGTGCAGTCAGGTAAAGCATATTTCCTTATCAGTCATGTTGTGAAAGAAAACAGACCAAAAAACCTCAAGAAAAATAAAGACAGTTTAGAAAAAAGCTTCGATCTACATTCAGACTCCATCAGTTCTTTCTCTGGAGGTGGATAGAATTTTTCATCGAGAGTCCTTCGGAATTGTCTTGGATCATTATATTGCTGTGAATAGCTAAGTCATTCACAGTTGATTATCATACAATATTGCTGTTACTATGGGCAATGTTCTCCTGGTTCTACTCACTTACTTCACTCTGTATCAGCTCATGTAAGTCTTTCCAGATTTTTCTGAAATCATCCTGCTTATCATTTCTTATAGCACAATAATATTCTATCATAATCATACACCACATCTTGTTCAGCCATTCCCTGATGGTCATCCCTTCAATTTCCAATTCTTTGCCACCACAAGAGTTGGACAGCTATTATTTCTAAGTTTCCTGCCACATTCCATACTAGTACTAACAATAATAAGAGCAAGGACCTTTCCCAAGGTTCTCCTCCCATTGCTTATCATGAGTAGAGGCGACCTTGGGCCCTCAGAGGTAATGCTCGCAGAGCCCAAGCTGGGGTAGGTCCAGCTAGGCTAGAAAGGCTTTGAGCATGCACTCTCTATCTATCTTCCTAGAGCCAGACCAGCTAGGCTCTGAGAGGGTCATTGCCGGGTTAGTCACCAGGGTTTGAATTTTTCCTGCTGCAGTGACTCTCTAAGACCTTCTGCTGAGGCTGGTTTAGAGAAGTTGTGGTCTGTATCATGGGAGATGGAGGGGAGGGTCTTTGAAATCTCCAATTTTCCAAGTATCAAAATCACAACTGTGGCTTTGGTTTCCAACACTTCACAGTTTTCAAATCCCTTTTCTTGAAATAATCTTGCAAGGTGAGCAGTGCAATGATCAGCATCTTCATTTCACAAATCAGGAAACTGAAGCTCAGAGAAAGGAAATAACTTACTGTTGTTCACTCAACTTAGAAGTGTCAGAGCTGGAATTTGAACTCAGGTGTCCTGACTCCTAGTCCAAACACTGCATATTTTCCACCATAAGATATCAACTCCTGTGTATTTGTCTTTTGTTTAAAAAATGGTAATAGAGCAGGAGTTCTTAACCTTTTTTGTTTCCTATACCCCTTTGCCAGTCTGGGGAAGCCCAGGGAACCCTTTTCAAAATCTCAGAATGTCTTCATAAATACATGAAATAAAATATATAGGATTATAAAGAAAATCAATTCTATTGAAATATCATTGTTTAAATATAAAAAAAAAAACGAATTCACAGATCCCAGGTTAAGAACCCCTGTAGTGAAGAGATCTTTTGGAGGTAATTTTATATATCCGCCTACCTCCAGAGCTCAAACAATCCTGGGTTAGTGATTTTATTCTCTACCTGTCATAGATTTCCAAAGCCTTTGGCCAGACAAGCACATTTTTGTGAAGCCAAGCATCTCTCTCAAAGCTCTGGATGTACAGTTCTGATTAAGAACCTTAAGGATGCAGGAGAGTCTCAAAAGAAGCCTCCTCTTCACCCCCCCCACCTCCCCCCAACCTATCCCGACCTCGACTCTTTTCCGTAATTAAACAGAAAATGCAAGTCTTCAGCATTCACAATTAGGCAGAGAAGTCGGAGGGCTCTGGGTTTAATTAGAGTTTGCCCGCCCAAAAGCCCCAGGGACCTGACCGTTCTGCCTGGCTCTCTCCTGTGCCCTCTCCAGTCTCCTGAAAGACTAGGGAGCTGCAAGCCCTAGGAATGAGATTGGAGGTGGGGAGAGAAGGATTTATTACACGGACAGAACTGGCCTTAGGATATTGTAAATTGGAATGATTATTCTGGTTGTGGTACCGTGGAATCTTCAGTACCATGCTGGTGGTTTGGGCAGTGACTCTCAAAGGCTGCCCGGAAGAAGGAGGTTTTTCCGATAAGTTGCTGCTCCAAAGGAATCTTCAGTGTTTAGACTCACAGACTGTCAGGATGATAGGATGTCTGAAACAGACCCTTTTAACAATTCAGCAGATTTCTGATATCCCATATGGGTATCCCCTCCATTCGTGCTGCTTGCAACCCATGCAGATCTCCTCATCCTGCGAGATTCTTGACTCTGCTCTCCTGTATACCTGCCATGGAGCACACACACCTTATTAACATGCTGGGAGCCTCTTTCTAGTGATGAACATTCTGTAGGTCCCAGGGCAGCCCTTGGGCATTAAACATATCTATCCCATCCTCTCATTTCACAGGTAGCCAGCTTTCTTTTCTGACCCAGAGGATAGATTTAGTGCTACTTTTTTGGCACATTAGTAAGATGCTGCAGACCAACCTTTGGAAATAATGGCATCCTAAGGTTTGTGATTATACCAGGTTACCAGCAGTTCATGTTTATGAAAGTTAAGGGTGGGGTTGTTGTGCTTGATAGTAGTTTTGGCTTGTCAAAAATGCTAGAAAACTTCCCCAATCCAAGTCCATCTAATCTCTTCCTTTTATTCAGTTCTGGGCCCAAATCATTGTTCAACAGCAATGTCTGTCCGGAATATATGTACTAACTTAATGGACTAACCATCCAACTGCATGTTATAGTCTTCATGAAGAAGCGTTTTCATTCATTCAGGGTTTTTTTTTCCTTTGGTATAAATTGTTAAGCTAATCTTTTTTGAATTGTTATGGTTGGTAATAAGGAACCTCTTTATGTCCAGGGGCTTGGTACTATCAGCCCAATATCATCCTCTAAAAGGAGGATCTGGAAGCTCTTACACACATACATGGAGTCCTCCCTATGTAGGACATCTGGGACAGTAGGGTCCACATTTAGTGGCTCTAGCGCTCCCTATTTTATGCCTCAATTACCATTAATAATTAAGTCATGAACAATTATCTTTGAGTTTATCAAGGAATTTTGTATGATCTTAACATATAAATATTAACATTGGAGAATATATTTTAAGACTGCATTTTGTTCAACTATTGGGTCAAGTCAAATGCTTTTTTTTCTTTCTTTTTTTTTGTAATCAGCAAATTTAATAGCAGAATTTTGTGGTCTCTGAACATTTCAAGCAATGGCGTGATTTAAGGATGTGGTCTGCTGTAGAAAAGCCTGTCTATTCCATTTTCATAAAGCATACCTTTGGAGGATACATACAAATATATGTGTGTATACTTTTCTCACACAGATTTCATAAAGATGAGACAGTAGTCATGTGGGCTAGTAGTTACCGATGTCCTCTGGATCACCTTTATTTTGCATATTAGTATTTGCTGCGATTTCCTCCTCCCCTCCCCCAATACTATTGCTATCTTTCCCTCCTTGACATAGCTTATAAAACAATTCCTCCCTGCTTTCAAGACTGGGTCACCTTCAGCAGAGGTATCTTCAGTGTGTATGTGGTGTGATACAGTTGTTCTTGGCTTTGGTCCAAACATGGTGGTTTTGTTGTCATTCATAATGAAAACCATTATAGAGAAGACACATCCATTCCATCTTTGATTTGTGACATCTTTAAATATGCTTGGAATGATGAAGCCTATTTAGATCTCATGCTGAGCTTTCTAGAGATTTGTTTTAGTTTCTTCTACTTTTCCATATTTCATGAGATGTTTATGCTATTCTGCCATTCTCATCCATTGTGTTTAAAAATTAATTTATATTCCAAATCAATCTTACTCTTGGCTTCTATCTTTTACCGCTTGGCAAAGACATCAAATAATTGTAGTCCAAGACATTTTTATAGGCCCTTTTGGCCTCCTTTTCATGATGATTGTTTTACATAATCTAAACTTGCAGGAAAAAGCAATAATCAAGATAAAAATCTTTGCTATAATCAATTTTCCATTGGGGGGACATTGATAGCTTTTTTTTGTCTAGTTGAAGCTATTATCATTGCTAACAATGTCTTCTAATCTTTAAACTTTTTATAATTTGATGCTAATTTTGACCCTTCCCCGTCTAGTTAGATGGGTTCCATGCACCCAGACAGCTGATTCTACTTTAGCTTTTACATCAGTAACCAGTCATTTCCTTATAATGTTGTCATTATAATAATATATATTTGGCCATGGCAATCCATGAAGCAAAGAAAAAATGCAAATGGCCCGCTTCTGCTTCTGAACTGATGATAGCAGAGGGCAGATGGTGTGCCCTCCATAATACTGTCAATATCTTTTTTGGAGATAGTCGATGTTTGTCATATCCAGCACCTTCTGCATCTCTTCTGCAAAAAGGCATTCATTACACACACACACATACACACACACACACACACACACACACACACACACTCACACGGACTCTTGCATAGTTCACAAGCCTTTGACTTCTGTTTCTCAGATCTGTGCTACATTTTTCAGCATACCTTCTGCCATCCTCTCCTGTCAGATCTTTGTGTTGGAGTCACTGGGCATCTAAGTAAATACTGACTTGGTTTATAGAATTTTGTGAAGTTCTTCACTTTCTCTACTTTATCCTCAGCAAGAGATGACAGCACAGAAGATGGTCTTTTTATCCTTATGTTTATTATGAGCTCTTTAAGCTGAGATGTGTCCCATCTCAACTTAAATTGCTTGCTGCTTTTTGGTGCAAGATGAAATCAACTCCATCAGTTTCTTGGTTTGCCTCTCCAATCAGAGCCTTTGAACCATCCTTCCATATAGGTGCAACTAGCTTCTGTCTTTTGGTTTTATTTATATTGAGAATATCAGTATTGATGTGGTGCAGTTTATATAACGGCATGGTGATTGACTGAACATTTGACAAAGATCTCATATTTAGAGTACTAACAATTAACTTAATGTTCCCAGACATTCTAAAAATGGTGTTATTCTTGGCACACTGTCTGCTCTCTTTTCTACCACTCTGTTATCATCAATTCAGAAGCAGAAGAGGGCCATTTATGTTTTTTCTTTGCTTCATGGATTGCCATAACCAAAGAATGCCTCACCTGATGGCCAACTCACTGGTGATTGGCTTCTATGTGCCTTTATAAATTGGTTCTCCAACAGAATATATTCTGTCTGACTCTGGAATTGTACTGTTAGGAAACAGTCATTAGAATAACAAAATCTTAGGCTTTTAAAATTACAGAATCAGAAAATGATAGAACCAAAGACTTTGACAATTATAGAATCAGTCAGTATGTTAAGAATAGAATGATAAACTCTTAGAGTCAATGCTAGAATCATAGAAAATTAGAATTTTAGAATATTAGATATTAACTTCTACAATGCAACAAAACACTTATTAGATGTGTTCCTTTGTACAAGCTGCTCCATCTCTCAACTCTGGGAAGTGTCATTCCTTGTATGCATGCCTGGAATTCTTTCCTGTCTCATCTTCACCTGCTGGCTTTCCTCAAGTCCCAGCTAAGATCCCACCTTTTACAGGAAGCCTTTCTCAATCCCCCTTAATTCTAGTGTGTTCCCTTTGTTGACTGTCTCTAACTATCTCTAATTTATCCTTCATCTAGCTTGTTTTGACATTGTTCTCTTCCTATTTGCCTGACCACAATCCTAAGTATTCTTTGTTTATTCATCATCCATATCACACTCCCTGTGAGTCTGTCTCTCTCTCTCTCTGTCTCTCTCTCTCTCTGTCTCTGTCTCTTTGTCTCACACACACACACACACACACACACACACACATACACACATGCACTTTCTCTTGGTGATGTCATCAGCTTCCATGGGTTTAATTATCATCTTTATGCAGATGAATCCCAAATCTCTCTATAATAACAGTCTCTACCCTCTTCAGGACCACTCTCCCCAACCTGGCCTCCCACTTGTAGATTGGGTCTTTAGAGAACTAACATAGTTTATGATCCATCTTAAGTATGGTTCTCATTAACAGCCAGCTAGTAAACAATTAATTTTTAGCGATGGCATTTACTAAGATGGTATATAGTAAAAACTGCTGGTAAAAGGCAGTCCCCTAGAAAACCTGGGGTGGATCCTCTCTCTCCTTTCTCTCTCCTCTTTTTCTCCTTCTCTCTCTCTCCTCTTTCTCTCTCTCCTTTCTCTCTTTCTCCTCTTCTCTATCTCCTTTCTCTCTCTCCCCTTTCTCTCTCTCTCTCTCTCTCTCTCTCTCTCCTCTCTCTCTCTCTCTCTCTCTCTCTGTCTCTCTCTCTCTCTCTCTGTCTCTCTCTCTCTCTCTCTCTGTCTCTCTCTCTCTGTCTGTTTCCATGAGTGTCAAAGGACACACCACAACTCCTATTACTTTATAGCCTGAAAGTCCTTTCTTGAGCACCATAGCCAGCATTCTGCTCTGGAACAAAGGGTCATGCTCCTTGAAGCTGATTCTTCCCCTGGGTGACTCTCTGTATTTGCATCTGTCCTCAATGTTGTTGTGTCTTTCTGGACACAGACACAAATACTGAAAGATAGTTATCCCAGGGAGGAAGCAGCGTTGTTTCTTACTGGTCCAATATCCTCGGTGACATGAAGACATGATTAATGAGGGAAGAGGAAAGAAAAATCTCTTCTGTCTCCTCTCCCACCTCCCAACAAAGAGGTGTTCTTTCTCTGGGCTTTGGTTCCCTCCCTTTCTGGCTCTAATTTTCAAACTTGGAGTCTCCCCGTCCCCCATTGGCTGACACCTGGACTGACTTGCTATTTTTATACATAAGCCCAGCAGCAAATCTGATTCTCATAGCCAATAACAAGATGTGCCCTGTGAGGTGTTATACAATGGTCTGGAGCATATTGTGATGGAACCATAAAAGAAGTCCTCAACACCTGGTTTCTACTTGGTGGTTATATTCTGGGTCCATTGATTGATTGATTTTGTGACCCAATAAAGGAGTCTTGGAACTTGGTAAAGGTAACAGGGCTTAGAGTAGATGATTTACACAGGACTCACGATGAAAAATGCAATCAGCCTCCAGAGAAAGAACTGATATTGTCTAAACACAGACTGAAGCATTCTATTTTTCACTTTCTTTCTCTTTTTTCTTTCCTTTTTTTTGTTTAAGTCTTCTTGTACAAAATGACTAATATGGAAATGTTTTACATGATTGCACATGTATAATCTATATCAGCTTGCTTACCATCTCAGGGAGGGGGGAGGAGAGGGATAGAATATGAAACTCAAAATTTTAAAAAAACAACAAATGTTAAGAATTGTTTTGACATGTAATTTGGGGAAAAATAAAATATTATTTAAAAAACTTCATCATGCTCTTGAACTGATTGTATTAATTGAGGTGGAGGAGGACCCTCCCTCCCATTCAACTAACATTTATGGAGAGAGCTTTAAGATTTGCAAAATACTTTACATCTATTATCTCAAATGGTCTCCTGTGCTCTAGTCCCATATCAGCTGCCTATTGGACATTTCAAACTCGATGTCTCATAGACATCTCTAGAGTAATGTATTTAAATGCCACAGAAACCATTATCTTTTCCCCTAAACACACCCTTTTTCCACTCTTCACTATTTATACTAAGGATACTATTATCTTTCCTTTCATCTAAGTTTGCAACCTCCACATTTAGCTGGATGGGCTAGCATCATGTCCTGTTTTCTATGTTCTAAGGTCTCATCCTAGCTTAATATTCAGTTTTCTATTTTCAAATTCAATGTCTCTTCCAGATCCAACATACTACATTCTAACTTTCTGTTTCTATGGTTTAACTTTTTGTTTCCTAAAGTCACTTCTAATTTGGACCAGCTGTGTTCTAGCATACTAAGACAGAATGTCCTAAACATTGCTCCACCTCCGTATCATTGAGTCGCTCTCAGCCCTTTACATAAACCTGAAAGGCCTATTGATCCCTCCCTCTCATCACCTTTCACCTGCTGGCAAATCTCTGCATTACCCCTGGCCTCTCTTTCCTCCTCCCCTTTCTTCAATGGGCCACCTGGGCTAATGTTCAGTCTGCTTGCCTGGAGATGAACTAAGAGTTTATAGAAACTACCGTTTTTCCTTTTTTTCCTCCCCCAGAAAAATAATTAGACATATGCAATGCTGAGCTGTTCACACACACACACACACACACACACACACACACACACACACACACACGGACCAGTTTTCTTACGGGGAGGAAGAATTGAAGGAACTTATTGATGCTTAGCAAAGAGAAGAAAAGATTTAGAGGGAGACACAATTCATGTCGTGATGTATTTAAAGGTCTATAGAGTGGAAGACATGTCATTGTCCTGCTTATCCCCAGGGTAGCAGAACTAGGAGCCGCAGGTGGAAGGTGAAGAGAACCCTCTTTTGAGCTCAACACAAGGATGCCTTTGCCCTTACCCAGGCAGAGTGGTCCCACGATGCAACAGGCTTCAAAGAGCCCCTGGGCAGTGGAGGCATTCATTCAAACAGAGGATAGGTGACTACTTACTAGAGACATTATTAAGGATATTTTTATTCGGTAGTAAACGACCTGACCTGTGAATTACCTTCCAACTCTCTGAGCCTATGATATTATGAAATCTTAAAAAATCGGTCAAAAAGAAATAATAATACTAGCTTTCACTTATAGCATGCTTTACATATCATTTTATTTTGGCTTAACAGGAGGAAAGTAGTGTAAGTATTATTATTCTAATCAATTGATCAATCAACAAGCATTTATTAAATGCCTAGCCTTCTGGGGATATTAATACAAAGACTGAAATAATTCCTACTCATAGGGAATTTAAATTCTGACACATTCCCCATTTTACAGATGAGGAAGCCAAAGTTTAAAGACTCCACATCCAGTCCTCTTTACTCTATAACATGAGGCCCAATAATTATTTATACATAGTGCTCATAGAATAGTACTCAGAAATTATGCATTTAGGGCCATTTTTTTCCCCAAACTGCCCTGAAAAATTAGGGGGTATTCTTCTCATTCTATAGATGAAGAAATTAAAGCTTAGGGAGGTGAATGCCCTTATATAAGGACAAGATGCTGGAGAGTGGCCAGAACAAGAATTCAAATCCATGTCTCTGGATTACAAATCTTACGTTCTTTCTTCAGGATGAATGGCTAAGGTATAAGAAAAATACAAAATGCTCTGAGTTCAGGTTCAGTTTCATTCAGTTTAGCAAACACAAGGGCATCGTGGGCGCAGAGCACTAGGGGGGAGACATAAAATTCAGATAAGACTCAGCCTTTGCCCTCAGGGAGTTTCCCGTTTAACAGGAGAGTGACTAATAGCTATAAGAGTCAATATTCCATGTTGGGTACATTATAGAGAAGCAAACAAGCTGCCATGTGAGGTTAAATAGGAATTGTTATGGTTGTTGTTGTTGTCATTATTGTTATTAGTAAATTGAGGCCCAGAGAGAGAAAGTTGTACTAAGACTCAAACCCTGGTCTTGTGAATCCTAGGTCAGCATGCCTGGCCCTATGCCATCCTATGCCACAGTGGCATGACTAAGGCCATCTGGGGTCAGTGATAGCTAGGCTTGAGGTCTACAAAGTTAATGGTCTTTACTGGTCATGAGTGGTCATGACCCCAGGCATACAGATGCACTTACTGTACAGGCCACTGAGTCAGTCAACAAAGCAGGACAGATGGATGACACTATCCAGTTCCTGATAACAAAGTTTGTTTGGGTTCAAATGTTATCGGGGACATGTAACACTCCTATCCAATGTGTTCTCTTAACTTGGAAAAAAGGGGCAAAAACCCCAAGGACAAAGGGTCTCCTCTCCAAATCTTCTATCCACCTAAAAATGTCCAACAGAGATCACGGGGTATTAGGATGCAAAGGGACCTTAGAAAGAGGTTAGAGATAAAGGGGAACACTGCCAGAGGACGTAGCCTATCAAAACTGGTTGTGTGGTTTGTCCTTTGTTCTCGAAGTGGACGATGACATCAGGAAGGTGATGCCATGACTTGCGAGTGAATTGGATTTAAGTGAGGGAGGGCTGGACAGGGACATAAAACAGAGAACATTAGAGCATAAAACATTGACCAGAAAGGACTGAAAAAATACATAGATAATCTAGTCCTGGCTCCTTATTCTACATGAGAGGAAACTGAAGCCCAGAGAAAGAAGTGACCCTAACATGGTCAGATCTGGGAATAAGACTCAGGTCTCCTGGACCTCAGTTTGGTATGGTTTACTCTGTAACAAGCTAGCCCTAACTGTGAGGCAAGTTAATGACAGAGCTAGGCCTGGGACCCTGCTCTTCAGAGATGTCTTCCAATGGCCATTGAAGGAGTTTTATACTCCTGGAATCCCTTAGTAAAATGCAGCTTCCCCATCTTCCCCAGGAAAGGAGAAGTGAATGTTATGTACCAGATATTGTGCAGACCACTTTGCAAATATTATCTTATTTAATCCTGGGAGATAAGTGCTATCATTATTCCCATTTCACAGTAAAGGAAACAGAGGCAGACAAAAGTTAAGTGACTTTTTACGGTCATGCAGCTGATAAGTGTCTGAGGCTGGATTTTAACTCAGGATTCCTGATTCCAGGCTCAGAGTTCCATTCACTGTAGCACTTAGTGTAGAACAAGCATTCTCAGATGCATAGCCTATGGCTGAATCTAGATTATCATATGATCATGGGTGGTGTAGTGTGCAGGGAAAAGCATGGAAGACACTACAATACAGTGCCCTCCCCTGCTATCTGCCATCCTAAGGGGTCAATACCCCACAGAGCACAGGCAATACTGCGTTACTCACAAAGTTGTAGTTGTGTCCTTTCCCAGATGCCAAAGGCTTACCTGGGCTAGTTTTTCCCGGTTTCCAAATCCAAATATGCTCAAAGGCAAAAAGGTTGTTTCTGAAAGGGAATATGGAGTCCAACTCTCCCATTTTATAGATGAGTAAATTGATTTTCAGAGAGGGACAAACTTTATCCAAGGCTGCAGAAAGAGCTAGTGGAGAAACCATATAAGAACCCAGGTCTCCCCCCAACCTCCCAACTCCCTTCTCCAATTCCCATGGTCATTCCTGTCAGACCTCATTGCCTCTCTCACTGAAGCTGACAACAGCCTCCCTCCCTGCTTCTTTCTTCTATTGAAACTAAACACAGAATGTGCAGAAGTGAAAGGCCTGGGCATCACTAACATTCAGAGTCTGCCTTCTTCCTTGACTTTCTACTTCTTCCTCCCCCACCCCAATACAAGGCGGGACTGAAGCTTTCTACTGAACCTCCCTAAAGTGTTAACAGTCAGTGAAGGTGTTAGCCATATCAGCTTGAGGTGTGATCTCAACAGGGGGATTTACATTTTAAAGAAGATTTTCAAAAAGTGGCAAAAGTCTCAAATTCCTGGGATGCCTCCCACCCCCCACCCTTCCTGCACTGGCTTGGGAGGAGAAAGGAGACAATTTCTCTCATTCACAGATCACTTTTCCTTAACAAGTAAGAATCTGTGTGTGGGCTGGAAACGAAATCTTAGAGATGCCTGAGGCATAAGATAGATAAGTGACTTATGATGAGTCTCTGGGTCACTTGAACACTGCCTCTTACGAGGTACTAGCACATCATGTTACAGATCAGAAAAATGAGGCTCCAGAGAGGACATGATATACCCAATGCCACATAGCAAAGTCACTTAATTGAAGTATTATTATTCCCGTTTTATAGGTGAGGAAACTGAGACACATGGAGAGAATGTGCCCAAGGTCAAGGGACTAGTGTAAGAGCCAGGAATAAGACCAAATTTCTTGGTTCTATGTCAAGTGTTCTTTCCTCCATATTGAAAGAATGTTTTATCTCCCCCAAAGCCAAACATAATTCTACAATTTGTTGTTGTTGTTCAGTTGTTTCTGACTCTCTGTGACTCTGTTTTAGGGTTTTCTTGACAAAGAAACTGGAGTGGTTTGTCATTTCCTTCTCCAACTAATTTTACAAATGAGGAAACTGAGGCAAACAGGGTTAAGTGGCTTACCCAGGGTCACACAGCTAGTAAGCGTCTGAGGCCAGACTTGAACTCAGGAAGATGAGTCTTCCTGATTCTAAATCCACTGCTCTATCCACTGTACCACCTAGCTGCCCTCAATTCAACAAACATCCCTAAGGAAATGAAAGACTTCTGTCTCCTCCACTTCAATTCAACAAGTATTCATGGCTAAGCTCTGTAATCTGCTGGGGATACAAAAACAAAAAACCAAAACGAAACAGTCCCTGTCTTCAGGTAGCTTACATTCTATGAGAGTGGGAACAATCAGTATAAGCTAATACAAAATTTATGCTATTGATTCTAAGAGTATTCCAGCTGTGTGGGGACAGATTATGAAAAAGCAGAGGTCATAGATGTAGGGCTGTTGGGGTCCTCAGAGGACATCTCATCTAACCTCCTCATTTTATAGAAGAGCAAACTGGGACCTAGGGTCATTGAGTGACCTGCCCAAGGTCATGTGGCAGATTTAGGAATTCAAACCCAGGTCCTCTGGCTCCAGAGGCAATGCTCCTTCCACTGTACTAGGGTGATGGAACGTAGCTTACTGGGAATTAACGGGAGGGAGGAATGTCAGATCAGTCTGGAACTAGAGACTGGAGTTAGATCAGTCTGGAACAAGAGATGGAAGCCAGATTGTGATGGGGTTTAAATGCCAGAAAGAGCACTTTGTATGTTATCCTAGAGGCCCTGAAGCTTCTTGAGGAGGGAGTGAGTCTGGTCAGTCTGGAAGATAAGGAGGATACATCGGGAGAGGGGATCCTGAAGGGGAGACCAATTAGGATGACTCCTGAATAGTAGGGGCTCACATTTTCATGTCTCTATCATTCATGTAGTGCTCTCCTTGCTACTCTGAGACAGAAGCCCCTCAAGCCTTAGCAGAGTGATTTAGAATTTCACCTCTTCCAGGAAGCTTTCCAACATTGATTAAAAAAAAAAGACGATTTCCCCCAAGTTTACATTAGCCAGAAGATATTATATGAAACATAGCCCCAATAGACTTCAGTGATAGCCTGAGGAAACTGAGAGAAGGGGGAGATGTGTAGGGGTGTGTGTGTGGGGGTGGGGTGGGGTGGGTATGGGTGGGTGTGAGTGTGTATATATGTGTGTGTGTGTGTATGAAGGTGTATATGTAAGTGTGTGTGTGTGTTTGTGTGTGAGGGTATGTATGTGCAAAATTTTCTAGTAATTTGAACTCTCTTTACAAAGTACTTTCCTTACACTATCACCCAGAGGTAGGAAGTGTATTATTATTGTTGTTGTTAGTCAGTTGTTTTCATCATGTCCAACTTTTCATGATGCCATTTGGGGTTTTCTTGGCAAAGATGCTTACTGGAGTGGTTTGCCATTTCCTTCTCCAGGTCATTTAACAGATGAGGAGACTGAGGCAAAAAGGGTTAAGTGACTTGCCCAGGGTCACACAATTACTAAGAGTCTGAGACCAGATTAGAACTCAGGAAGATGAGTTTTCCAGACTCCAGGTCTGATACTCTATCTAGTGTGCCACCTAGCTGGGGGTATTATTATCACCCCCATTTTATAGGTTAAGAAACTGAGGCTCATCAAGGATGTGATGTGAATTGGCCAGGGTCACATAGCTGATAAGTGGCACAGAAGGATTTGGAATTCTAGTCTTCCAACTCTGATTTTTGGATGATACCATATTGCCTCCTAGGGCCAGGGGATTTTTATCTCCTCATCTTCTTAAGCAACTATCCTCTCCTTCCTCTTCTTGCAGCCACCTCCATAAGGAGGACTTTGGTTCAAATCCCAGCCTCCATGACCTTGGGCAAGTCACATCTCCCTGGGCCTCAGTTTGCTCATCTGCAAAATCACAATCTGTAAAGTCCCTCCTGTAAATCAATGACCCAGTGATTGCCTTGAAATTGCAATACTTGCCTAACTGCTTTTCTTGCTTCTGGGCTCTCTTTTCTTCAGCTGTCCTTTACACAGCTGCCCAGAGTAAGACACATATATCTGATCTGATCATATCACTACTGTGCTCAAAAACCTTCCATGGCTCCCTAGCCCCACTTGATAAAATACAAGCCTCAGTCTGGCATGGAAGCCTTCCACCAGCTGGCTCCCACTTACATTCCTGGATTGATTTTCTTACATGATCTGCGCATCCAGGCCTTAGAGCTTAAACTCATATCATTCCCCTGCCTAGGATTTTCCCCTATTACTTTCATTTCCCTGCATACTAAGATTGTCCTTCAAGGCTCAGCTCCAGCCTCATCTCCTCCCGGAAGGCCCTTCTGAGCATTGTGGCACACACTCATCTCTCCTTGCTCTGAGATGTGAATATTGTTATCCTCATTTCACAAAACTAAACCCCAGGAGATATGCTCAAAGTCTTCCAGGTTTTAAGTGGAAGAGCCAGGATCTGAAACCATCTCCTGTGTCCAAATCTAGGGCTCCTTAATTATCTCTAATTCACCTCTATCTCTTCTCAGAGACCAGCGTGGGACCCTCCCTGCACATATGAGGCACTTAATAAATGTTAGTTAATGTAAAGATTGTGTCAAGGAGTATGACCACGACCATTCCTAAATTATCCCTCTGAATTTCTGCCAATGGTTGTCAGCAGGGTAAATATGCAAGTGATAATAAAAATAATTGTTTTTTAATAGCATTTTAAAGTTTATAAGTTGGTTTCCTCAGAACAATCCTATAAGTAGGGACTTTTATGTACTATTGAACCTATCTTATGGATGAAGAAACTGAGGTCCAGAAAGAGACAGTGACTTCACACAGGAAATAAGAAGCAGAGGCAAGATCTGAACCCTAGTCTTCAGACTCCAAATAGCTCTTTGGACAATTTGAAGAGGACATTCTTGCCCCTGCCCACCTCAGTCTGTTCTTCACCCTGCTAAATATCACCAGCTCATATATTTTTTAAAAAGAGATCCTTGATTTTTAAGCAATGAATTCATATAACCCAAAGAGTTAATTTTTCGTGTAAATGACCTTCTTAGAAGCAGGGAGCAGAGGTGGAAATCTCCTAAACTCAGTTAGCCTTTTGGCTGATAGATTAAACATTAGCCCAGCTGCCTCCCATGAAGAGAGGGCAGAAGGGAGGAGCCGGGTGATTAGCCCAGAAACACACCAGTGGTGAAAGGTGAGTGAACCAGGGATGGTAAGGTCTTTCAGGTTTATGTAAAGGCATCTGAGATGACTCGGCAATATGGCACTTAGCCATAAAGGGAAGGAGTACTGGGAGGGGACTTAGAACATAAATTGTTTCATGAGACTTTAGGTACTTGTCACGGAATCACAGAGTTTTCCAGTAGAAACGGGTCTCAGGGACCATCTAGCATAACCCATACCTCCCAAAGAATCCACTCTAAACACAACCAATAAGTGACTGCCCATCCTCTGCTTGAAGGTCTCCTAAGGAGGAAACTACTGCCTCTTTGGCAGCCCATTCCTCTTTGGGACAGTTCTGACCATAGGAAGTATTCTCTGGCATTACGCCAACATTTGCCTCTTTGCAACTTTCCTTTGGGCACAGTGGATAGACAGCCTGACCTGGAATCAGGAAGACTGCTCTTCCTGAGTTCAAATCTGGCCTCAGACACTTCCTAGCTGTGTGACCCTGGGCAAGTCACTTAATCCTGTTTGCCTCAGTTTCCTCATCTGTAAAATGAGCTAGGGAAGGAAATGGCAAACTACTCCAGTTAGCATCTTTGCCAAGAAAATCCCAAATGGGGTCATGAAGAGTTGGACAGGACTGAAAGGACTGAACAACTTCCTGTCACTGTTCCCAATTCTGTCTTCTGGGCCTAAGCAGAATATATTTATTTGATCCTTCTCACGCATGACAGGCCTTTGGTTGTTTGAGGACATCTGTCGTGTTCCCCCTGGGGCTTCTGTCCTCTGGGCTAAGCATCGTCAGTTCCTTAAAATGATTCTTTATAGAGCAAGAACTTGATCCCTTTCACCATCCTGGCCAACTTCTTCTAGACACTCCCATTTTATATGTGGTGAAACTGCAGCCCAGAAGGGGAAATGACTTGCCCAAAGTCATGCAGAAATCAGTGAAGAGATGGCACAAGAATCAGTCCCTGACAAGTCCAATGCTCTTTCTATTTTCATAAGTTTGGGGAATGTTGGGATTCTAGGTATCTTTAGGGGAGATATCTGAGAGCAGGAGGAATATCCCTCACAACAGAGCAATTTTGGTAATGTTGTGGGGGTGGAGGGGGGTAGGGGTGGGGTAGGGGGAATGAGGAGAGAGCAGGAAACTTCCCCTAAAGCAACTCCAATTCATGATGTGAAAATAACACAAGGAGCCATTCTGACAACTTCATTTCAATAGGGTCAGGAATTTGCTGCTGGGTTTGTAAAATGTTAGTGCTGCCAAGGGCCCTGTCCTCGGACAAAGCTCTGGGTCATGTCATAGTTACTGTGCTATTTCACAGCCCACCGGGGAGGCCAACACCACCAACGGGAAGAGCTGGTGAGTATTCTCCAATATTAGGGACTATCTAATCCAGGTGCTACTTACTTGGGGTCCATGAACTTGTTTTCTGAAAAAATAAAATTTGATAACTATTTCAATATAAATGGCTACCGTTGTAGTCCTGTGTTTTCTTTTGTGCATTTAAAAACATTTTTTTTTTCTAAAAAGGGACTCATAGGCTTCACCAGATTGCCAAGGAGTCCACCAGGTGACACACAGAAAGGTTAAGAATCCCTCACCTAGGCCAATCACCAGCCTAAAGAATGGATTGATATTAGTCATTTAACTGCTTTGGGACTCTCCTTCGGCCGTAAAATGAAAGTGTTGGAAAGTGTTGGACTAGAAGACAATGTGTAAAGTTCCTTCAAGATCTAAATGGACTCACCTTTGATCTACGGACCTCACTGTCCTTTCTGTGGGTAAAAAATGTACAATCAGGAGTGTGCCATTAGATATTTAACAACAACATTTAATAAATATCTAATAACAAACAATGACAAATATTTAAAATATTTCTCTCCAGGAGAGAAAATGTATGCAAGACACACCTTTAAAAATATTTTATTTTTTCCAATTATGAATAAAAACAATTTTTAACATTTGTTTTTTTAAATGTTGAGTTCCAAATTCTCTCCCCCATTCCTCCAAACCTCACCCCTCATTGAGAAGGCGAGCAATTTGACATTGGTTGTACATACGCAGTCATGCAAAACATTTCCATATTAGTCACATTGTGAAAGAAAACACAGACAAAAAAAAACCAACCCAAGAAAAATAAAGTTTTAAAAAAGTATGTTTCGATCTGCATTCAGAGTCCTTCAGTTCTTTCTTTTTTTTCTCTTCTTTTTCCATCAATTCTTTCTCTGGAGGCAGATAGCATTTTTCATCATGAATCCTTCTAATTGTCTTTGATCTTTGTATTGCTGAGAATAGCTAAGTCATTCACAGTTGATCATCATACAGTACTGCTATTACTGTGTATAATGTTCCCCCCAGTTCTGCTCATTTCACTTTGCATCAGTTCATGTCGGTCTCCCCAGGTTTTTTCTGCTTGTAAGACACAATTTTGATTTTAATTTTAAAATACATCATTGATACATCCCTATCATTTTAAGTCTAAACAATCAATAAAACAATAAATCAAACCCCGATGTGTAGCATTTGCTTATTTCTGAGGCATAAATGCTCACACTGAAAATTTAACAATTGGCTCTTAAGAGCAGGTATGAGCTGCTTCCAGCACACTGTTGGATACAATCCCTGTCCTCTAGGAGTTGTCAGTCAATCCTTTGATGTATCCATGTTACGTAGAGTCGCTGTATTACCAGTGCAGCTGCTAATCCATTCGTACTTTCTTAAACTGTTCAGTTCTTGTGCCCACGGATCCCCCCAGCTCCCATAGATAAGACACAGAAAAGTCATTCAGTGTGCCAAATACTTTCTTCCAGGTCTTTTGATAATTCATGAGTAGCAAAGTGGCACTTGGGCTGTCCTCAGATCATCCCTCCCTCTCTCTAGGTGACTGGCCTGTCTCCTTTTTTGATTACCCATTTTCTGGATCATCATTTTTTGAATTTTACTTCTTATGCACATGTCACCATACTGTAGCCTCCTTTATTTGTCTGGGATAGGTCTCTATCTTTCCCCTTTGGGAAACCTGTAGTTTTGAATGTCTAAAGCTGGACTTTTTAGCCTTTTTTGCTTTTTTTTTGATGAGGCAATGGGGTTAAGTGACTTGCCCAGGGTCACACAGCTAGTGAGTGTTATGTGTTTGAGGCTGGATTTGAACTCAGGTCTCCTGACTTCAAGGTTGGAGCTCTATCCACTGAGTCACCTAGATGCCCCTTAACCTTTTTTTTTGTATGTAAGTCATGAACTACTTTGGACATTAATCTGGTGAAACCTATGGACACTTTCTTAGAATAATTTTTTTAAATACCTAAAATAAAATACATAGGATGATGAAGAAAACCAATTATACTGAAATAACTATCAAAATATTTTTTTAAAGAACAAAGTTCACGGACCTCAGCTCTCGAGATTGTGATGTTGCAGGATGCACAGCTATACGACGTTACAGGCAATTACAAGTAACCTTATCAGTGTTCAGAAGAAGACTTTTTGCGTCAGGGAGCAGCCTGAGATCCTTGAAGGAAGCATTGTGCACCATCCCACATGCAAGCCAGCTTGTTCTCTTCCCTCTCTGTGATTCTGGGCCCAGGTCATTGTTTCTTTCTCTGCAGCGTCTGTGCCAGATAGAAGTGTTGACTGCGCTAATGCACGGGGCTGCCTGTTAGCTGCAAATCAGAGTGTGGCCCGTAGGCATCTTTGGTCTTTGGAGTTCTTCTGTGGGCAGAGTTAGGCCAGTCTCTTTTGAGTGATTTATGAGCTCGTGGAAAAGGCTCCCTGGGGGATGCAGAGCTTGATTTGGTCAGTACGGTGTCATCTACAAACCGGAGCAGCTCGTGTGGCTCACCATCTATAGGGAATCCCTCCTCCACTTAACAAGGTTGCAGGGGAAGGCCTGTATGCAAAGAACTATGGTCCAAGAGCAAATGAGCCAAGAGCAAAGGGGAAACTCAGGCAAAATTCTATGAGAAAAACAGACTCCCAGGCAGATCTTCCTTAATTCAATGCTTTCCCCTTGAACTTATCTCCAATTTGTCCTGTCTCTATCTTGTGTGTATACAGTTGTCTGCATATTGTCTCCCCATCAGAATGTGAGCTCCTTTCTTTGTATCCTCAGAACTTGGCATAATACCTGGCACGTAGCAGGCACTTAATTAATGCACATCAACTTAACTTTATCTTTATATATTTACATGTATATCCCTTATTCACTCATTTATTCATTCATTTATTTAATTGTGAAGATATCATATCTCCTTAGTAAAAAAGTAAATTTCTGGAGAGCAGAGATGATCACTTTTGGATTTGTATCCCAGTATAAGCACAGTGCCTGGAGCACAATAGATACGTAATGAACGTTTGTTGATTGACTGAGTCCAGAGGGAAGAGAAATTCTCCATCTCCATTCTCTAAGGTTTGTGAGGTCCTCCAGCTATTCCTGTTTGCAAATAACATTGTGTTGATCATATCAAATGCCAGAATATGACAAAGAACCTCCTCAATGAAATCTATAATTAATCAAAAGAAAATAGCTTAACTATCCACACTGGAAAAACTAAGTGGATGAAAAATGCCTATTATACAGACTATGTTATGCAGTGGATGAGTAATCATTACTTTTATCTCAGACAGACATTGTTCATGAAAAATGAGCTGGGCCAGAGCTGAATAGGGGAAGGAGATAGGTCTGGATTGTCTTTAGGAAATTGTGTATTGTTTTTAATGATTCTGAATTTCTCCCTAAAGAAAAGTTCCAGCTATTTAACGATGATATTTTTTTTCCCAGTGAGGTTGCATGGCTCACAGTTTTACACATTATGCCTATGTTACTGGAATCTAAGGTTCCATTAGCTTTATTGACTGCCATATTGCATGGTTGATTTCCATTGAACTTTTATTCTGCTAAATCTATTTAAATTTTTTATTGATGTCTTTTTTTTTAGAAAATCACCACATTGTCCCCAAATCCATTCTCTTCCCCATCCCATCTCATATAAAAAATAATACTTTTTAAAGACAAAGAAAAGAGGAAAAAAATCAGTATAGCCAATCAATACATCAAAAAAGACTGAAAATATGTGCGATGGGCAACACTTGTGGGCCCCCCCCACTTCTGCAAAGGGGTGGGGTGGGAGTATCTTCTCACATTTCTTCTTTTGTGCCATTCCTGTTCTTTATAATTTTGCAACATTCACTTTTGATTTGCTAAAACTATTTTTAGGTGAACTGCTGTTTAGCTCTGCATCCTCGATCTTGTACTTGTGAAGCTGACTTTTTGAATCCAAGTGTTTAACATTATACAAATCCTTGTTACATTTCATTGCATTTGATTTAGCCCAACATTCTAGCCAATAAAGAGTTTTTTGAATCCTGGCTCTGTCATTTTCTCAAATCTGTGTCATTCCCAAATTTACATTTGCCATCTATGCCTTTCTGGGCAGCTAAAGGCATAGTGGATAGAGAGTTGGCCCTGGAGTCAGGAAGACTCATCTTCCTGAGTTCAAATCTGGCCTCAGATACTTATTAGCTGTGTTACCCTGGGCAAGTCACTTAACCCCACTTGCCTCAGTTTCCTCATTTGTCAAATGAGCTAGAGAAGGAAATGGCAAACCACTCCAGTATCTTTGCCAAGAAAACCCCAAATGGGGGCATGAAGAGTTAGACATAACTGAGAAACGACTAAATTGGAGCTATGCCTTTACCCAAGTCATTGACAAAAATATTGTATGGCACAGGTCAAACACATAACTACTCTCCTAAAGACTTGAACTCTTTTTGGGATCTGGCCAGTACACTAATTCTGGATCCTTCTAACTGGACTCTCATCTAGCCTCCATATTTCTATCTTGTCCACAAGAATAGCATGAGAGTTGGTCAAATGCTTTTCTAAGATCTAGACAAACTGCAACTATAGCATTCCCTTGACATACCAGTCTAGGAGACTTGTCAAAAAAGAAAGAAAAGACACAAGGTTAGTTGGACATGACCTGTTCTTGAAGAAGCCATACTGGCTTCTTAAGATAGCTGTTTCCATTTTTAAATGCTCACTAATCCTCACTTTAATAACATGTACTAGAATCTTGCCAGAAATCAAGGTTGAGCTACTGACCTATAGCGTGCATATCACATGCTCTTCCCTTTTATGAGAATTAGGGCAGCATTTGCTTTCTCCAACCTTTTTTCATTCTCCATCAAAAAATGGAGATTTTAGCAATTGCTTTTTCAGAAATCATAGTTTCCATCACGCTGTTGCCTTGCCCTTAGAAGATTTAATGTTGGGGCTCCAGGTGATTCTAGAGGAGGGTCTTTTAATATTTTGTGGCCTGTATCTCTTGGCAGTCCAGTGAAGCCTATGGACCCCTTCTCAGATGTTTTAAAATGAATAAAATAAAATATGTATGATTACTAAGGAAACCAATTTTATTGAAATATAGTTATCAAATATTTTTTTAAAATTTCATAGACCTAGATATTCACCTCCCAAAACCATAAAATATCGCCCCAAAACAAATCCTGGCATAGCAGAATCAGCAAAAAGACAGAGTGAGCCAATCTTTGAGTCCAAGAAACTTGGAAGATCAGCAGGAAAAGTCTGTCTCACTCAGGTAAAAGGAGCACAGTCCAGGGCAGGAAGCATCCCAGGAAGTCCCAACCGGTGGGTCCTGAGTCCCAGTGTGGTAGAGCAGGCAAATGTCAACACCAGGACCCACCACATACCTTAGCATAGTCAAGGCATACTCCAGCTCTAAGAACCACCACTGCTTCAGCATAGCCCCAGCAAACAAGTAGATGCTAACCCTATGGGTGCCTAAACAAACAGGCAGCTACCAGAGGCCAGACCACCACGTGCTTCAGTGTGCCCCCAGAAAAAGCAGAAACACCTTCTGCAGCCTCAGAACACCCCAGACACCAGCACTAGGACCCTGGATCAGTACCAGGTAAGCTGCCAGACTCCTACTGCTTCTAGCAGCACCAGCCATCCCCCATCCTACCCCCTCAACACAGCACCAGAAATGAGGGTCCCCTGTGGGCCTAAGGACAACATCAGTGCAGCACCAGGTAAACAGCCAATGCCTGCAGCCCCTGGCACAAGAAGCCTGAGACAGTGCCCCTTCAACCCTGGGAGCAGAGATCAAATTCAAAAGAAAGGGAAGGGCAGCTAGGTGGTGCAGTGGATAGAGAACCAGCTCTGGAGTCAACGGAGGTCCGGACCTGTAAAAGAAGGAGGGGAGCAGGGGACACAGGAAATGGAGACAAGACAGGCTTTCTGATCAAGTCTCGTTTATTGAAGGCAAGCTCAGGGTAGTTATACACACCGTAAGAGGGAGTGGGGGAGTTCCACCACCGGTAT
>NW_020945437.1:20206411-20217107 GCF_900497805.2 Vombatus ursinus
ACGCTAGTAATTTTCCAGAGGTCATACTGGGCCTATGGTCCCTTACACTGGAGTCAGGAGGACCTGAGTTCAAATGCTGCCTCAGACACATAATATTCATCAGCTGTGTGACTCTGGGCAAGTCACTTAACCCCACTTGCCTCACAAAAAAAGGGAAAAGTCCAAAAAAAGATGAGAAAAACCCAACAAAGATAGAAGCTGACTGTAGAAAGTTACTCTAGTGACAGGGAAGATCAAGATACAAACTCAGAAGGGGACAACAATGTCAAAAACCCAAAGAAAAATGGAAAGTGATCTCAAGTCTAGAAAGAACTCATGGAAGAGCTCAGAAAGGAGCTTAAAAATCATATAAGAGAGGTCAAAGAAAAATTCAGAAAAGAAATGAGAGTGATACAATACAATTATGAGAAAAGAGTCAACAGCTTGGAAAAAGAAAATAACTGCTTAAAACATAGAATCGGCCAAATGGAACAGGAGATACAAAAATCCACTGAAGAAAACAACTCCTGTGCGAGTCTGGGAGCAGAAGTCTCACATCTAACTTAGAACTTTTGCAGCCCGACCAGTAACCTCGATCCCCCCCAAAATGGCAGCTACTGTCAAGGATCAACTGCTTGTGAATGTCCTTAAGGAAGACCAGGTTTCCCATAACAAGGTCATTGTTGCTGGGGTTGTTGCAGTTGGTGAAGTTGGCATGGCACATGCCATCTGCATCCTATCCATCAGTATCTGTATCAGTAGAAAGAATCTACCAATCACCTCAGGAAAGAGATCCTAAAATAAGAACTCCAAGGAACACTACAGCCAAACTTCAGAACTATCTTGTTGAGTTAAAAATACTGCAAGTAGCCAGAAAGAAATAATTCAAATATCAGGGAACCACAGTCAGGATTACACAGTGCTTAGCAGCTACAACATTAAAGGATCAGAGGTCATGGAACGTGATAGTCCAGAGGGCAAAGAAGCTAAGACTACAGCCCAGAATAATTTATCTGGCAAAATTAAGCATAATACATCAAGGGAAAAAATGGTCATTCAATTAAATGGAAGTATTGCAAACGTTCACAAGGAGAAAACCAGAATTATACCAAAAATTTGATCTCCAATATCAAGACCCAAGAGAAGCATAAACAGGTAAAAAAGGAAAAGAAAACATACAGGATTCAATAGAGCTAAACTGTTTACATCCCTACATGGGAAGATGATACACGTAATTTAAAAAAATTGTGTCACTAATAGTACAGTTAGAAGGAATATACGTAGACAGAGGGTATGGGTATAAGGTGAATTTGAGGAAATGACATAAAAAATAATTAAGGGATGAGAAAGTGGAGTACGCTGGGTGCAGAAGGAAGGAAGAGGTAGAATGGGGTAAATTATTTCACATGAAGAGGCAAGAAAGACCTATTACAGTGGAGGGAAAGATGGGAGGGTCAGTGATGGGCATTGGTTGAACCTTACTCTCAACAGTATTGGCTCAATCAGTTGAATATAGAAATCTACCTTACCCAGCAGGGAAATAAGAGGGGAGGAAATGAAGTAAAGGTGGGTGGGGAGGACTGACAGAAGGGAGGGTAGGTTGGGGGAGATGGTAGAAAGAAGCAAAACACTGGTGAGGAAAGAAAGGGTGAAAGGAGAGAGAGGACAAACAGGAGGAAAAATAGGATAAAGGGAAATACACAGGCAGTGATCATAACTGTGAATGTAAATGGGTTGACCTCCCATAAAACAGAGGCAGACAGCAGAGTGGATCAAACACCAGAATCCTACAATATGTTGTTTACGAGAAACACAGTTGAAGCAGAGAGACACATAGAGTAAAGATAAGGGGCTAGAGCAGAATCTATTATGCTTCAGCTGAAATGAAAAAAAAAAGCAAGGCTAGCAATCTTGATCTCAGACAAAGTAAAAGCAAAAATAGACCCAATTAAAAGAGATAAGGAAGGAAACAATATCTTGCTAAAAGATACCATGGACAATGAAGCAATATCAATACAAAACATATGTGCACCAAGTGTTATAGCATCCAAATTGTTAAAGGAGAAGTTAAGTTAGTTACAAACATTATGAAATGTAAAATAGATAATTTTGATTATGTTAAAATAAGGAGCTTTTGTCCAAACAAAGTCAATATAACCAAGATTAAAAAGAAAGCAGAAAGCTGGGAAACAATCTTTACAGCAGGTGTCTCTGATGGAGGCCTCGTTTCTCTAATATATAGGGAACTGAGTCATATTTATAAACATACAAGGTATTCCCCAGTCGATCAAAGGTCAAGGGATGTGGGCAGTTTTCGGATGAAGAAATTAGAGATATCTGTAGGCATATGAGAAAGTTCTGTAGATCACTTTTGACTGGAGAAATGAAATTAATGAAATTAATAATGACTCTAGGGTACCACCTCACAGCTGTTGGGTTGGCTGGTACGACTGGAAAGGAGAGCGATAGATGTTGGAGAGGATGTGGGAGGGTTGGTGCACCGTTGGTGGAGTTATGAGCTGATCTGGCTAGTCTGGAGAGCAATTTGGAACTATGTTCAAGTGGTGACCAGGCTGTATGTATTCCCTTTGATTCAGAGGTGCCTCTGCTAGGTCTGTATCCCAAAGAGATCACAAAAAGGGAGAATGGACTTACATGTGCAAGAGTGTTCATAGTAGCCCTTTTTGTGGTGCTGGAATATTGGAAATTGAGGGGATGCCCACTGGTTGGGGAATGGCTGAACAAACTGTAGTGTATTAATGTGATGGAATACTGTTGTATAATAAGAAATGATAAGCAGGCAGATTTTAGAAAAAACCTAGAAAGACTTGTATGAACTGATGCAGAGTGAGGTGAGCAGAGCCAGGAGAATATTGTACACAGTATCAGCAACATTATGCGATCAATTATGAATGACTTACCTCTTCTCAGCAATGCAATAATCCAAGACAAGTACAAAGGACTCTTGAAGGAAAATGTTATCCACATCAGATAAAGAACTGATGACCTCTGAATGCAGATCAAAGCGTATTTTTTTTCACTTACTTTATTCTTTTTTTTTTTTTTTTGACCAGGCAATGGGATTAAGTGACTTGCTCAGGGTCACACAGCTAGCAAGTGTCAAGGATCTGAGGTCGGATTTGAACTCAGGTCCTCCTAACTTCAAGGCCAGAGTTCTATCTACTGCAACAGCTAGCTACCCCTAAAATAGTATGCTTTTTTTTTTAAAAGAGAGGCAATTGGGGTCAAGTGACTTGCCCAGAGTTACACAGCTAGGAAGTATTATGTGTCTGAGGCCGGATTTGAACTCAGATACTCCTGACTCTAGGGCCAGAGCTCTATCCATTGTGCCACCTAGCTGCCCCCTACTTACTTTATTCTTTTTCATGTTTTTTTTTCTTTTGATCTGTTTCTTCTTTTACAACTGTGACTAATATGGAAATATGTTTTGCGTGATAACATATACAACCTATATCAAATTGCCTACCATTCTCAGAAGAGGAGGGGGAAAAATTTGGAACTCAAAATATGGTAAAAATGTATGCTAAAAATTGTCTTGACATGTAATTGGGAAAAAAAATTAAATACTATTGAAATGGAAAAAAAATCACAGACCCAGGCTAAGAACCCTTGAACTGAGCAAAGCATGCTGGAATAGGAAAGGACTTTAAAATATGAAACATAGGATGTTACAGATTAGAATATTGAATGCTAATATATATTAATAGCTCACATTTTTTGTATTTTATATTTATTTTTATTTATTTTATTGTTTTCAACATTTACTTCCACAAGATTTTGAATTCCAAATTTTCATCCCATCTCGCCTCTCCCCCCACCCCAAGATGGCTTGCATTCTGAATACCCCTTCCCCTAGTCTGTCTTCCCTTCTATCTCTCCCCCCCTTCTCTTATCACCTCCCCCTTCAATTTTCCTGTAGGGCAGGATGGATTTCTATACCCCATTTCCTGTATTTCTTATTTCCCAGTTGCATGTGAAAACATTTTTTTAAAATGTGTTTTTAAAACTTTGGGTTCCAAATTTTCTCCCTTCCTCCCTTCCCACCCATCCTCAGTGATAAGGCAAGCAAGTAAATATAGGTTATATATGTGTAGTTATGCAAAACACTTCCATAGTAGACATGCTGTGAAAAACTAACTCTATTTCCCTTAATCCTATCCCACCCCCCCATTTATTCTATTCTTTCTTTTGACCCCATCCTTCCTCAGAAGTACTTGCTTCTGATTACCCCCTTTCCCAATTTGCCCTCCTCTCTATCATCCCCCTACTCTCTTGTCCCCTTCCCCCCCATTTTCCTGAAGGGTAAGACAGATTTCCATACCCAATTGAGTGTGTTTGTTATTCCCTCCTTAAGTCAAATTCTATGAGAATAAGATTCACTCATTCCCTCTCACCTCCTGTTTCCCCCCCACTGTGACAGCCTTTTCTTTTCTGTTTTTTTTTGTGAGATAATTTACCCCATTCTATCTCTCCCTTTCTCCTCTCCTAGTATAATCCTCTCTCACCCCTTAATTTTATTCTCCAGATAGGACCCCTTCATTTTCAACTCCCCCTGTGTCCTCTATCTATCTATCTATCTATCTATCTATCTATCTATCTATCTATCTATCTATCTATCTATCTATCTATCTAACTATCTATCTATCTATCTATATCTATATATAAGTACATATAATTTTTTCCCCTCCAACTACTCTAATACTGACAAAGGTCTCATGAGTTACAAATATCATCTTTCCATGCAGGAATGTAAACAGTTCAACCATAATAAGTCTCTTATGATTTTCTCTTTCCTGTTTACCTCTTCATGTTCCACTTGAGTCTTATATTGGAAAATCAAATTTTCTATTCAGCTCTGGTGTTTTCATCAAGAATGCTTGAAAGTCCTCTATTTCACTGAATGGCCATTTTTTTCCCCTGAAGGATAATACTCAGTTTTGCTGGGTAGGTGATTCTTGGTTGTAATCCTATCTCTTTTGCCCTCCGGAATATTATATTCCATGCCCTGTGGTCCCTTAATGTAGAAGCAGCTAAATCTTATGTTATCCTGATTGTGTTTCCACAATACTTGGATTGTTTCTTTCTTGCTGCTTGTAATATTTTCTCCTTGACCTGGGAACTCTGGAATTTGGCTACAACATTCCTAGGAATTTTCCTTTGGGGATCTCTTTCAGGAGGAGATTGGTGGATTCTTTCATTTCTATTTTGCCCTCTGGTTCTAAAATATCAGGGCAGTTTTCCTGGATAATTTTTTTTTTTAGGCAATTAGGGTTAAGTGACTTGCCCAGGGTCACACAGCTAGTAAGTGTCAAGTGTTTGGTCTGAGGCCAGATTTGAACTCAGGTCCTCCTGACTTCAGAGCCAATGCTCTTTCCTTGTGCCACCTAGCTGCCCCTTGGATAATTTCTTGAAAGATGATGTCTAGGCTCTTTTTTTGATCATGGCTTTCAGATAGTCCAATAGTTTTTAAATTGTCTCTCCTGGATCTATTTTCCAGGTCAGTTGTTTTTCCAATGAGATATTTCACATTGTTTTCTAATTTTTCATTCTTTTGGATTTGTTTTACAGTGTCTTGATTTCTCATAAAGTCACTAACTTCCAATTACTCTATTCTAATTTTTAAGGACTTTTTAAGGACCTCAAATCTTCAGTAAGTTTTTGGACTTCCTTTTCCATTTGGAATTTTGCTTTTTAAAGCATTCTTCCCCTCATTGGCTTTTTGGACCTCTTTTGCCATTTGGGTGAGGCTATTTTTTAAGGTTTTATTTTCTTCAGCATTTTTTTGGGTCTCCTTTAGCAAGCTGTTGACTTGTTTTTCATGATTTTCTTGCAAAACTCTCAGTTTTTCCTCTACTTCTCTTACTTGCTTCTCAAAATCCCTTTTGAGCCTTCCAAGGCCTGGGACTGATTCATATTCTTCTTGGAGGCTTTGGATGTAGGAGCTTTGACTTCGTTGTCTTCTTCTGGCTGTATGTTTTGATCTTTGTCACCAAAGTAAGGTAATATAGTCTGACTCTTTTTGTGCTGCTTACTCATGATCCTGGCCAATTACTTGAGTTTTTAACTCTTTGTTAAGGTAAAAGTCTGCTTCCAATGTGGAGAATGTACTTTCCCAAGCTTTGGGGGTTTGTACAGCTGTTTTCAGAGATACTTCTAGGGACCTGAAAATTTTCAGTTCTTCCAAGGTGCTATGATAAGGGACGAGGTGTTTTCTCTCCACCGTCACAACAAGCTTCACCACACCAGCATTCCTCCTCACCCTAGGACCGCCCCTCAGAACTGTGACCCAGATCCAAGCACCAGTAAAGCAAGAGACTCCTGCCTCACACTGGCAAAGAGAACCCTGCAATCCCGCTTTGATCAGCCGTTTGACTCCCCCTCAGTCTGTGGGCCGGAAGCTCAGGAAACAGCCATGGCCCTGGGGGTGGCTGAGACCTAGCTCCTTTTCTCACCGCAGTCACAGACTTTTCCCACTGACCTTCTAAGTTGTCTTTGGTGTTCATGGGTTGAGAAGTCTGGAAACCACCACAGCTGCCCATGATTCAGTCCTCTGAGGCCTACTCCACAGTTGCTGCGGCCTGTGGGCCCACACCAAACTGCGCTCCTCTCCCCGCCTGGCATGATACACCTTTCTGATCAGCCATCCAGGCTGTCTTTGGCTAGAAATTTGTCTCACTCTGTCTTTTTTTGGGTTCTGCTGCTTTAGAATTTCTTTAGAGCCATTTTTTATAGGTATTTGGAGGGGTTTGGGGGGAGAGCTCAAACAAGTCACGGCTTTCGCTCCACCATCTTCAATAGCTCACATTTATTATAAAGCACGAAAGTTTATAGTCAAAGGACATAAAATGTTGGAACTGGAAGGCACTTTTGAACACAGGATGTCCTGAAAGGACATCGAAAGCTTATACTTTCATTTTAGAGATGGGGAAACTGAGGCCCCAGAAAAGAGTGATTTGCCCAAAGTCCCACAGGCAGTTTGGCAGAACTGGGACCTGACTCCTAGGTCAAGATTTTTATCTGTCACACCCAGAGCTGTTGTTCCATGTGATCCAAGGGGTTGCTAATTTTGAAGCCTGGGCTTTCTCTGTGGAGATGTCAGCCTTGTCTTTGTATCTTGTTTCTTTGATTTCTGCAGAGTCCCTCTGATTTCCATGGGGAAGAGTTCTCTGGGAACACAATTCTAATAGAATCTAAAGATTCTATAAGACCTTAGGGAACCTTAGGGATCCAATGTAGCTTCTTTATTTTTTGGATAAAGAAATGAGGTTCTGTGGGAAAGGGACTTATAAAATGTAAAAACAAAAACAAAAACACAACCCCCCCCCCACAAAACAGCAAGTAGCAGAAACTAGATTTGAACATAAGTCCTCTAAGTCCACATTGAATGCCTTCTGTAATCTGTATTGCCTCAAGGACAGGGATTCTTAAGTTAATTAGTTCTTAATTATTTTGATAACTGTATTTCAATATAATTGGTTTCCTTTGTAATTCTGCATATTTTATTTTATGTATTTGAAAACATGATTCTGAGAAAGGGTCCCTAGGCTTCTCCAGATTGTCAAAGGGGTATAGGACACAGAAAAGGTTCAGAACCCCTACTGGAGGCAGACATCCACAGAATTCCATTGGGGTTACCTAGAATGATAAATATCAGTGTGATTACAGTACAGTCTAACAAATACAACATAATAAACATCCTTTAATGACTAATTGTGTACACAGCACTTTGCTAGGCTTTGGAGAAGATATAGATATTAATTTAATTACAATATATCATATTATATAATACATACATGAAAATGGCATAAACAGACCACTGAGTGAGGACTGAGGGAAAAGGTCACTACCAACCGGAATGATCAGGGAAGATTACCTGGAGGAAGTAACATTTGGGTTGGATTTTACATGATATTCAGGAATTCAACAGGGATAAAAGAAGAGGCAGGATGTTGTAGGCAAAGGGCAAAGAAGAGGATTCAGGAGAACTGATATCTTTATAGAGTTTGTATGTTTGTCTATATGGTACAGGAATTTCCATGTGGTTGAAAGATTTAGGGTCAAAAGGACCTTAGAAGGAAACTGAGACCCAGAGAGACTAACAATTATACACAGTTAAGTGGCAGAGCTGGAACCCAGGCTCTCAGACTTCAAAGTCAATGCTCTCCCCACAGGACCAGGGAATGTATGTATTTGTGCATACATTGGCAGCACCTGGAATGCTCCCTACCAAACATAGGGCCAGCTCTAAAACTCTAGGATTCTGTAATGACTTCCTGTAGCTCTCCATTGTAATCCCTTGGTCCAAAAATTAAATGACCAATCCATTTTTTGATGGTTATTCCAAAGGTATCAGCTCCAGTCCCAACCCCTTGACCTTGATCCTTCATTCCCCAAGGTGCCTCACTCCTTCCCAAATTACCTAATTTTGGTCCACCATAATTGCCTTTAAATTAGAAAGCTAGAAGACCATGTGATCATGAATGGTAATTTTCCTCCCTGGAAGAAGACTGCTTTCAAAGAGAAAGAAAAGAGTTCTAGAGCCCCAGAGTAATCTAATCTGTGCCTAGGCAGTGTGCTATGAACTGAATAATCAATCCATCTGCAGTAGTCAGAGGCCATTTTCTACAACACTGAACTTCTAAATTCTGGGAATCTTAGTATCCTATAACTTTAAACCTTGGGATTCCAGGAACACTGAAATTCAGAAATCAGAATCCTTGAAACTGAAGGGGCCTCACAGTATGGATCATCTGACCCAAGGCTATGTTTTCAGGCAGGTGAATGTTTTACTAGAGGTCAGCAACCTCCTGAACCCTGAGAGGCATGTATAATGTAAGGAGTTGGTGGGAGCTGGGAACCTCTGGCAGTCTTTTTTTATATACATTTATATGTGTATATATTTACTTTTTGCCCAATTACATGTTAAAACAATTTAACATTTGTTTTTTTTTTAATTTTGAGTTCCAAATTCTATCCCTCCCTCCCTTTCTTCCACTTTCCCTTTCCTGAGACAGTGAGCAATGATATAGTTTATAGATGTGTAATCATGTAAAATATTTCCATATTAGTCATTTTGAAGAAGACTCGAGTAAAAGAAAAAGAATGAAAGAAAGAAAGTGAAAAATGGCATGCTTCATTCTATATCAATATCAGTTCTTTCTCTGGAAAGAGATAGTATGCTTCCTCACTAGTCTTTCGGGATTGTCTTCTATCTGTATTGCTGAGAATAGCTAAGTCATGCACAGGTCTTCATCATACAAAATTGCTGTTACTGTGTACAACATTCTCCTGGTTCTGTTTGCTTCACCTTGCATCAGTTCATGTAAGTCTTTCCAGGTTTGAAAAACCATTGCTTTCTCCTCAAAACACCAAGTTCTCCCTCCTCTCCAGGAAAGAGTCTTCCCTTCCCTTCCACCTTGGTGTGGTATTTTTCTACTTTCCAGCCTCCTGACAAGGACCATGTTTCTCCTGCTGTATTTCAGATCCTTTTTTTGTTTTCACATTAAACTCCTGCTGTTGAGGTTTAGAGGTTTAGGGGTACTGGGACCCCAAAATCACAACACATGGATTCTACCCAAATGAATTTGACCCAAGCCTTCTTTCAGCCAAAGACAAGGTTTATTAGAACATCCACCATATTTACCAGACTCTTAAGGAATCTGAACATTACTGAGCTATTGGCTAGATTTTAAGAATCTGAGCCCCTCTGGCAGTCTTAGGGTATATACACAAGAAAAGGGAGGAAAGGGAGAGAAAAAAGGGGAATGGATGAGTAGGTAAAAAAAAAACAAATGAAGGGAATGGGAGAAAGGAGGGGGGAAGAGAGACAGATAGACAAAGACAGAGACAGATAAAGTGAGAAAGAGAAAGAAACAGACAGAGAGAAAGAGAGAGTCAGAAAGAGAAAGTTAGCCCCACAGGCAGAGCTGTATGTGGTAGGTACTGGTATAAATATAATGATGACCATATTGTTAGTACCTTGGAGTGGGATTCAGCCAGACTCTAGTAATGACTCTGGAATGAATTTCTTCCATGTGACACAAGTTGCTTCATATCTCTGAACCTAAATTTACTTATCTGTAAAAAAGGAGACAATAATACACTCAGTACCTCATAGAACTAGGCTGCGGGGAAAGTTCTCTGAAAACTTCAAAGGACGAGAAAAATATTAGTCATTGTTGCATGGAATTGAGGGGTCACCACTATAATCGTTATTATATTAAGTTCTATAGAAATATATTATTATTAAGGATGGAAAATCTTTCCTGTCAATGTCCTGTCTTTTTGCACTATGCTCTCCTCTAACTCATCATGGTCTGACTTTATACTGTATGCTACCCTTCCCAGGTCTGCTTTACCAGACAGTAACCCTCATTCCTCTCTTCCCCCAAGGTCATTCTGTGTATCTCCTCCTCCCCTCTTCCTCCAAGCTTCGATTCCCTCAGGACTCTGTCTTTTTACCAAAGAAGAAAAGGTCTGAATTACAGCATTTTAGAACCATGGATAGGGATTGGGACAGTACCTGTGATTTCATTGGTATTTGGAAATCCCCAGTGAGAGAGTTCCCTCTACCACTGCAGGTCAGCACCTTCTTTCTAGTTTATATTTTTAGAGATTTGCCTAAATAACTTAGAGGTTAAGTGACTTGACCAGGGTCCCACAGCTAATATGTATCTTGACTTGAACCCAGGCCATC
>NW_020945437.1:20217117-20221793 GCF_900497805.2 Vombatus ursinus
CTTGAAACCATAACAAAGCAGGATCAGATAAATGAATGGAGGGGCAGTTATGGTTAGAGTGCATAGAGTGGTGAACTTGGAGTCAGAAAGATCTATATTCAGCCCTACCTCATATACTTACTAGCTGTCTGACTCTGGGCAAGTCATTTAATTTCTCTGGGTCTCAGTTTCCTGTCCTATAAAAAAGGAGTTTGGTGGTGTTGGTATAGGGAAGGGACTATATTTGATGGTTTCTAAGGTTTTTTCCAGAATGAAATTTATAATCCTATGAATGAATGGATGAATGAATGAAGCATTTATATGGGATTTACTATGTGCAAAACATTATTTAATGAAGAAAGTGGGTATGCTTAGCCTGAAAAAGAAAAGACTTGGTGGGGACATGATCTCAAAATCAAATGGGCTACTTTAGGAAGCAGTAGGTGTTCCTAGGAAGTTAAACACAGGCTTGATGGTCACTTGTCCCGAATGTTACAGAGGAGAATGTTGTTTCGCTAGACTTAGATGGTGAGACTAGATCATCTTAAAAGCCCCTTCCAATTCTGAGATTCTGTAATTCTGTCAAGGGAAGGGTTGTCAAGGGAAGACAGATTAAAATTGATCAGCTTGGCCCCAGAGGGTTCTGGGAGAAAGTTACAGGGAGCCTGACTTTGGCTCATATTTATTTTTTGACTGTGATTTCATCAGGGCAGTGAGTTGCCAAATGAGGAACTTCTATCAATGCATAGCAGTACTTCCTTTTCCACTGAGGCACTAGGAGGTTAAGTGATGTTTCTAAGGCCACACAGCTAGTATATATGAAAGGCAAGACGTGAACAGAGAGTCTCCTGATTCCTAGACCACCTCTCCTTAATTTTTCTGACTCCTAAAGCAGTTCTGTAACCACAACACCATACTCCTTCTGTTTGGCTCGACTAAGGAAAAATTTCCTTGTAGCTTTCCTAAAGTGAATGGGCTGCCTCAGGGAGTAGAGTTTCTCATTTTTTGGAGGGCTCCAAGCAGAAGTTTGTTGGTCATTGGTTAGGGGTGCCTCAGGGAGGATTCTTACTCAGGATGGGCTGGATGGCATTGGAGTAGAGTTCCCTTTTGATTCTGGAATTCCAAGAGTGCTTCCAACCTGTCATCACTATTCATATTGGATCTGCTCCTCCCTCAGTTGGCCCTTTCCAGCCTGGCTCCTTGACCGCCTTCTGGCTTGCCTTGGACCCTGTAGTGTACCACTTTAATGATTCACTAGCTCTAGAATGCTTTGACCTCTTGATCTTCTGTCATCCTCAGCCTGTTTGTTAATCTTTAATGTTGGGTAACTCATCCTAACCATTCATTCCCTCAGCTCAGCCCAATTTCCCCAATATGTTTCTAAGAAAGTCATTACATAGTATTGATTTTTAGGGTATGTGGCTCAGCATGGTCCTCATTGCCATTTTGTAATTTTTAAAATTTTGCACTTTTATGTTTCCTATCTTATTACCAGCAACGACTGTTCTACCTTTCCTTCTCTTCTTGGACTCCCAATTCCCTTCCCAGACCTTCACTCTCAGCAGATAACTTTGCCTCCCACTTCATTGAGAAGATCCTAGACATCTGATAGGAAGATTCACAGAGTGCCCAACTTGGTGGCAGGAGACATGGGTTTGAGTCCTATTCTTTCACTTAATAGCTAGATAGTTTGATACACCTCTCAGGGCCTTAGTTTGTACTTAAGAGAACTGTTCTTATAGAAAATAGGATAGGGACTAGATGTATTGTATTAATATTGGGAATCACCAGGAGAGAACACTCCCTCTCCCAATGCAGTCAGCAACTTCTAGTCTTTGAAAGTTGCCTGGAGCAGTAAAAGGACTTTACCAGGTCACAAATCCCCCAGATGTCAGAGTTAGGACTTGAACCCAGATATTTTTGGCTCTGAGGCCAGCCCTCTATCTTCCTCACAGGGCTGTACCAAGCGCCACAGCATCTGGGAGGTAGAAGAGACCCCAGAGGACATCTAGTACAGCCCATGCTTCCAGAAGAATCTTCTCTAAGATTGGCAAGTGGTCATCCATCTTGGTGCCCATGGGCGATCAGGAGGCCTTGAGGAAGGTCTCCAACTCCTTGGGGAGATCTTTTAAGGAGGGTTCTTGGCAGAGCATGGATGAGATTGCACAGGATAGGAAGGTACCGATGGGTTGTTGGAAGGGCTATTCACATTGATGAGATCATGGTTCTGCAAGTGCTCCAAATGAACAGTAGATGCATTCACGATGCCTTTTTTGTCAAACTGAAATGTGCTACAAAAATGTCAGCTATTGTTAATATTGTTAGCAACAGTAAAGAATATTCTCCTATCAGCTTTTTCTTTCTGAAAGGAACACACATCTGCCCTGTTTTTACTCAGATAGTACTTTGTTTTTACATCTGTAATGCTTTTCTTTGTTCTTTATTTGGGATAGTAGAAAAAGCACTGGATTTGGGTTTGGAGGACCTGAATTGCAGCTTTGTCTCTATTTTTGTGACCCTGGGAAAGCCAACAACCTCTCCAGGCCTCGGTTTCCTCATCTGTAAACTAGATGAACTCTGTAGTCCATCACTAGCTCTAAATCTATGAGACCATATAATGTTGGGTATTATAGTTATTTGTGTACATATAGTTTGCATGCTGTCACATTAGAATTTAAGAACATTTTTTTCTTTCTTCAGTATCCACAGTACTTAGCATAGGACCTAGCACATAGTAAGCACTTAATAAATGCTTGTTATTGTTGTCTTGCTTCTCTTATAAACTCTATGTTCTATGTTCTATGTGGGCAGGAATAATTTCACTGGGATTTTCTCTCTTAGAGCACATAACCCAGGGTTCTTTTTAGCCCAGTAGGTAGGGGCTTAATAATTGCTGAATTCATTCATCCTAATAGAGTATGGTGCACCTCCCATGGAAGTTTTATTGTTCTCATAGAGGAGGCCTGTCTACCCAAAGGAATGACTCTATAATGATGAAATTTCAAATATTTGGATGATGGATGGGGGAATATGTTATGTGGCAGGGGGATTTTTCTTGTTCAAGAAGATTGCCTAATCCATCTTCTCCTAGGCCTACTCATAATTATTCCCAGGAAGCCAAAGAGGCAGGATAAATCTTAGGGAGCCACACCCTAGTTCAACCCAATGTCTCACTCCTGTTTTCATCACAATTCAGATGCTGACTCATTGACTGGCTTGGAGGAAAACAATCCTTCAGATCCAGAAATGTTCTGTCATCTTTTCTTATTTTCACTTTTCCCTTTTTTTTAATCTCTTCCCTCCCTGAGCTAGAGAAGCATTATGAGGGAATCAATTAATGATTATAAAATAAGCTGCACATATAGTAGTGTCAAAGAATGGGAAACAAAAGGGAAAGGATGATGATGATGATAGCTAGCATTTACATAGCACCTACTATGTGTTTGACTAAGTGTGGGATGCTTTACAAATATGACCTCATTTTATCTTCACAACAACCCTGGGAGATAGGTACTATTATTACCTTCATTTTACAGTTGAGAAAACAGACAACAGATCAATTGAAGAGGCAACAAGGTGTCTCCTGTCCATACATCAAGATCATTTGGGACTTTTTGGAAGATGGAGTGACAGAAATAACTCTGTTCAATGACCTACTGTTAATAAACACCAGGAGGCCCACAAATCAAATAGTCTGCTAGACAAAAGTATTTGCCGCTGTGATAGAGGAGATCCAAATGCAGAGTCCAGGCTGAATGGGAATTTTCAATGGATGGTGAGGTTCCCCCAACTTCTCTTGTTTGTGAAGGACTTTGCACTGGTTGCACCAAGTCCTAGGACACTGCAGGGCCTCCTGGAAGTTATCTATAAAAGTCACTAAAGGGAGTTTGACCTGACCATTCACACGGGAAAAACCAAGTGGATGAAGAATGAACATTGCCCCAGATTTCAACATGTATTTGGATGGACACCCTATAGAGGTTGTCCAACAGTCTGTAGCCCATGACAGGCAGTATTGGTGGAGAATGACCTAGACCCAGAATTGAAAAGGCGGATTGCTTTCAAGAAATTACAAAACTCTTTCAGTGACCCTAAGCTTCCTACACAAGCCAAAGCAACATTTTACCAGTGTTGGTATACAGCAGTGAGATGTGGAAGCCCACAGCTTCTGATGAACTAAAGATGAACATCACACAGAGGGCAGTGGAGAGGTGCATGGTAGATGTGAGCAGGCTGTAACACGTAACCAAAGAGAAACTCCAAAGAACAAGTGTAAAGGCATTATATGGCAGGAAGAAAAGAGAGACTGGTCATGTGACAAGAATAAAAAAGGATGGTACTCAGTCAAAGTGCTTTACTGGTAGCCTTGTAATGTCAAGAGAAAGTGAGGAAGTCTCCCAATACATTAGATATACTCCCATACAAACTTTATGGAGTTTCTGGACAAGATGGGGCAGACATAGATGAATTGTGAGCTGCCTTATTGGAGGAAATTAACAAATCGATGAGACCATAGGTCCATTTGGGAGAAGAAGAAGAAGAAGAAGAAGAAGAAGAAGAAGAAGAAGAAGAAGAAGAAGAAGAAGAAGAAGAAGAAGAAGAAGAAGAAGAAGAAGAAGAAGAAGAAGAAGAAGAAGAAAGAAAGGAAGAAAGAAAGAAAGAAGCCCCCAGAAAGGGGGGCTCCCCAAAGGCAAGGG
>NW_020945437.1:20221893-20250992 GCF_900497805.2 Vombatus ursinus
AAGAAAGAAAGAAGCCCCCAGAAAGGGGGGCTCCCCAAAGGCAAGGGCCATATCTCCTCTTGCCTCTGTCTCTTTCCTAAAACATTTAATATGATCTCCTCACATGGCAGCTCAATAAGTAATGGTTAGCAGCTAAATGAGAGGGACAGTAGGGTGGGCTTGAGAAGAAAGCAGACATTTGTTCCTCTCCTGACTGAAACTCTGTCCCATCCCTGAAAGTCCTCCGAAGTTCTGCACCTGGTTTGTGAGAAAGTTTCTTTGCACCAATAACTACCCTTAATTCTTGAAATCTGGCTGTAGAGACTTTCCCCTCCTCATTATCCCATGAGTGAGGCATTATCAGGCAAGTAGGTAGGTAGGGCAATGGATAGAGTGCCAGGCCTGGAATCAGGAAGATTCGTCTTCCTGAGTTCAAATCTGGCCTCAGACATTCACTTTACCCTGTTTGCCTCAGATTCCTCATCTATAAAAGGAACTGGAGAAGGAAATGGCAAACTGCTCTAGTATATTTACCAAGAAAACCCCAAATGCGGTCATGTAGAATCAGAAACAACTGAACAAAGAGACATTATCATCACTTAGTGTTAGCCTATTTTAGTTGCAGACAAAGTACATAGGTTCATGATGACAACTCCTATTTCTGTTGTACAGTAAGGTTCACAAAGCACTTTTCTTACAACGCTGTGAGGTAGTAGTAGTAGGATTATCATTCCCATTTTGCAGATGGCAGAACTTAGGGTTATAGTGATAGTGACTTACCCAAGATCAAATTGCTAATAAGTATTCAAACCATGATATGAAATCAGGTCTCAACCTCAAGTCCAGTGGTCTTTCCATGATGCTACCTCCCAGAATTATGGGATAGATAGGACCTTAAGATATGATATCAGGATAGATAATAGAATGTCATTTGAAAGGAATCATAGAACATAGAATTAAAAATAAACTGGACAGGGTGAGGAAGGCATTCCTAGATGGGAAAAAAGATCTAGGGATTTTAGTGAACTGTATAGACCAGAAGGGACCTTAAAACATAGAATGGTAGTGTACAGAAAGACCTTGGACGACAGAATTCTAGAGTATAGAATATTAGAGCTAGAAGGAGCCTGGGACATCACCTAGTCCAAGCCCCTCATCTAACAAAAGAATGGACTGAGGCAAGAAGAGGCAAAAGAGTTCATCTAAGGGCACACAGTAAGTCACGGATGGAATTAGGTAGATGAAGCTGTTTGGACTTATTTCAATTCAATTAAGAAGCACTGCAGGTTCTTGGTCAGAGGAACTAGGTGACGAAAGCAGTCATTGGAAAAGAACAATGGTTTGGAGATGGCTAGAATGGGCTGAGGGGCTTCAGCTAAGGGCAGACCCCATGGCAAAATGTGGAGGCCAAAGTGGGTGACTTCACCTGGGGTGGGGTGGTCAAAGGCCTAAACTCAGAATTCTAAAATGTTAGCACAGGAAGGGACCTTAGAGAATTTCAGAGCTGGGAAAATTGAGTGCCAGAGCCGGCAAGTGATGAGTTAGCCCCGAGGGAGAGGTGAGACTCCAAAGGCTTCCTGGCAAAAGATGTCTGATCTCTTCCCCTATAGTTTTCATGTCCCTCTATCTGGGAGGGGGTCCATGGATGGAGCCCCTCCTCCTCCTCTGGCATCCATGGTAGATTTCAGAGGTTCTATGAATTTGGATGGCAAAAAATACATTAACCTGTAACTGAAATTTAGCATTTCCTTCCATTATAAGTTTTTTTAAAAAGTTACTCTGAGAAGGGGTTTATTTGCTTTGCCAGACTGCCAGAGGGTTCCATGCCATATAAAAGTTTAAGAACCCCACGTGCTATGACATCTAAGCTGTGGTCTCTTGGCATCTTTTCCTAGTTTTTGTCTTTCCTTCTTTTTCTTTATCTCTGTCTGCCTCTCTTTTCTGTCTCTGACTCTTTTTCTGTATGCCTCTATCTCTCTGTCTCTGTCTCTATCTCTCCCTCTCCCTCTGTCCATGCACTCCTCTTTTTCTAATTCTCTCTCTCTCTGCTCCTGGTTTGTCTCTGTCTCTCCCTCTCTCGGTCTCTGTGAGAGTGGATTTCTTTCTGTTTCTGTGCCCATGCTATCGCTGTCTCTGTTTCCTACTTCCCTCCTCTTTCAACCTTTCTCTGTCTCTCCCCCTCCGAGATGCTTCCCCCCCCCTTCCTCTATTTTTCTGTAAAATTTGCAGGGCCCATTCCAGTACAATGTTTTGACAGATGAGGTAGAGTCTGGGTAGTTTTCAAGACTCTGTGTGTGTCCATGTGGCTGTTTTCACAGCCAGCAGACTCTGTCTCACCAGTGCTGGAGGGACAGGCTCCTTTCCAGTTACATACTCGGGGGTCTGAGCTCCAGCTCTCAACACATTCAGTCCTTGAAACTCCAACGCCCAAGGTCAGTGAAAGGTGGGGAGAACCAGGATTGGCCAGCCCTGGAAAGATGAGGAAATCAGCCAAGTTTGACTTCAGGGCCTCCCACTTCCTCTGCCTGTTGAGCCCTGAGGACCATTCTTGGCCTCTCTTGCCTCCCCCATCAAACTCTGTTTTCAGGAAAGGCTATGAGATGACACATCTCTGTGCTCCCTTCCCAGTGGGTAAATCACAGAACTGAGAAATGTCAAAACTGAGAGAGACCTTAGAACACAGAACAGAAAATGTCAGAGCCTTGAGGGACCTTAGACTGTGGAAGACAACTTAGAGGTCATTCAGTACAGCGGTTCTCAAAGTGTGGTCTCAGGGCTACAGCCCTGAGACCTGATCAGTGAGTCCTCAGAGTCAAAACTAGTTTCATACAAATAAAACTCTTAATTTCTAACATAGTAAATACCAACAAATACAGCTCATATAAACAAAAGCTTTTTTGAGAGGGAGTCCTTGATAATTTTTAAGAGTGTAAAGGGGTCCTGACAACCAAAAAATTTGAGAACTGCTGATCTAGTCCCATCTTCTCATCTAATAGATAGCTCAGAGAAAGAAGTGATGTGCTGAGGGCCACATGGCTGGTTTGTGATGTAGGCAGGACGAGAGCTTGCTTTCTCTTACGAGACGCTTGCATTTTGCTCTCATATCTCATTAGGGAGTAGAAGTCTCTTTTCCTTTTTAAAGTAATCTCAGAATCAGGATGTAGATGGGGGAGAGAAGCATTATCTCAGAGACCTTCCAGAGATAGCTGGCCATGGAACCAGAGCCAGCTCTGCCTGACTCCTTTGCTCATGCTTGGTCAGTACAAAGTTTTCTCAACTGGGCGTCTTTCCACTTAGAGAAGGAGTTCCCTAAGGACAGCTAAGGGATTTCACTGTTGTGGATGAGATCAACCCTTTCCGGCTGTTCTCTTCTCCCTGGGTAGCCTCAAACAAGAACAGGGGGAGAAGATGCCTCTGGAGAAAACCCTGCCAGCCTTAGGGCTTCACTAGGGTAGTAATCACAACAGTGGCCTACACATGTGATGCCTTGTAGAGTTTACAAAACCCTTTACGGTTTCGAAAATGCTTTGTAGTTAACAAGAGGATTTACAGATGACCAAGCCCTTTCTGGTTTCAGAGGGCTTATAGGCTCTAAGACCAGAAAAGGTCTTAGAAATCGTCGTTACAACTCCAGGCCATAGGAGAATCAGTTAAAAGAAATGAGCATTCTTATCCTAGAGAAAGGAAGATCTGGCTGGGGATTTGGGAGCCTGGGGTGAGGACACAGTATTACTGCCTTCATGTACTCGGAGGTCTGCTTATAGAATTAGATTTGTTCTGCTTGGCCCTGAGGGCCAAAATAGAAGTAATGTGTGGAAATTGCAGAGAAGTAGATTTTGGCTCCTTGTTAAGGGAAAAAAACTTCCTGATAATTAGAGCTGACCCAAAGTGGAATGGATTTTCTTGGGAGGCAGCAAGCTCTCCCGGCTTAATCAATCCATAAACATTTCTTAAGCACCTACTACATGCCAGGCACTGTGCTAAGCACCGGGGATGCAAAAAAGAAACAAAAGACAGTCCCTGCCCTCAATGATCTTGCAATCTAACGGGGGAGATATTACGCAAACAAATATATATATAAAGCAAGCTATATGCAGGATGAGTAGGAGATAATTAACCGAGTGAAGGCACTGGAAATAAGATGGGTTGGAAAAGGCTTCCTGTACAAGATGCAATTTTATTTGGGACTTAAAGAAAGGCAGGGAGGTCAGTGGTCTGAGCAGAGGAGGGGAGAGTATTCCAGGCATGGGAGAATGCCAGAGAAAATGCCCCAGAGTTAAGAGATGGAGGCTGTTTCATTAATGAATAAAAGAATGATAAAGCATGTATTAAGTGACCTCTGTTAGATACTGTGCTAAGCACTGAAGACACAAATATGAGCAATTAAGACTCACCTTACCTTCAAGATGCTTCCATTCTAAAGGGGGAAGTCTTACCAGGTAAGACAACATATAGAGGATCGAGAGAAAGAGAAAGGAATGGCCAGGAAGTGATCTAGAGGCCTGGTTCTCTGTAAGCTCACAAATCAGAGATCAGCATTGCAGGAGCTGAGTCCAAGGCTTTGGTGGGAGGGCAAAGAGGAGAAGGAGGAGGATGGTGGTAGTGCCTAATATTTTGGAGGCATCGAACTAGGCAGTGGGGATGCAAAAATGAAAATGAAATACTCCCTCCCCTCAAGGAATTTTCATTTTCCTAGGGGTTACAACTTATGCAAAGATAAGTAAATAAAAATACTTTTGGTAGGAGGTTGCCCCTGAGCTGAGCTTTGAAGGAGGCTAGTATAGCCCATTTAAGCTTTGAAAAGCCATTTCCCAACTCCTGCTCTCACAGATGAGTCTCAGATTCTTGAGTGAGGCTACATCTCCTCCTCAGGGTTCTAGGGGTACCTCTGAGGAATTGGGAGTAGCCTTCTAATGCCATTGGCTCAAGCCCCAACAGCTGTGCTCCCACCACTACCCAAGACAATCAGTTCAGAATCAATTTAGTCAGTCAACCATAAGCAGCTTTTAGAAAGGAGTATTTACCAAAGTGGGAGAATAAGAACAATTGGTACAAAATATCTCCCCCCTAAATCTAACACATTCTCCTGTAACCACATAGAGTCCAGGAGGAAGTGTGTTAAAATCTGTTTTAAGCTCTAAAGAACACCATGAGGCAAAATTCCCAGCTCCTGGTTGCTGGTAGGCCTTTCCCCTCATTTGTGGGATGCTCTAGAAGTTCACCTTACCCTAAGGGGTGCGCAGGAGCCAGCTTGAACCAACCTACAAGAGCTACCTGTTAAATTTTCAGTGTGGGCATTTATGCCTCAGAAACTGGCAAACATTGCAAATCCTGATTTATTATTTTATTAACTGTCTAGACTTAAGAAAATGGTGGAGAAAATTGTAATAATGCAGATTAAATTTGCAAGGTTTTTTTCCAGAAAGTTTCTTGTTAACATTTACCAGTATAGCAATGACCCTATGTATGGCATTGTTTCTTTGCTGGGCTCCTTGTGGAACTATCAGTTTACATCCAGTCTGTCCTTGGCTCCCAATGTAGACAGTCTGATTCAGGGACTCCAGAGTAGGATGCTGTTGAGAGGATGGGAAATCCAACGTCCTCTGGACCTTTAGAGCTTGCAACGTCCTCCTCCAGTCAAAGTGGGTAGAGTGAGTAGGGGAGACCTAAGCCAGGGGAAGAGACCAGAGCCAGTCTCTTCTTTACCATATCTGCCTCTTCTGGAGCACTCCACTTGCTGGAACTCTTGTAACCAGTTTGATGATTTTATACAGGACCCAGATGTGTGATGGAATTCCTCAGTTAATTGGAACAAACTTCCTGTCTAGAATCATTTCGCTTCATCTAATGGCTTTCAAAGACTTTTCACACTTAGTTTATGATTGAGATTGATTGATTGATTGAGCATCTTATCACTTATTTTAAGTGGGATGAGTTCACTTGGTTGATTTGCCCAATCACCCCACTCTTATAACTAGGGATTCTAAGATGCAGAAGTGTGGAGGAAATGAATTTCCAGCATTTGGAACAACCTGAGCAAACATGTGGAGATAGGAGAAACAAGGTTGAGTTTGGACAGCAGTTAGCAAGGCAATTTGACTGGCACTTAGTTGATATGAAGGAATAATATGAAATATATCCATAAAATTAGGTTGGAGTCAAATTACAGAGGGCTTTATATCCCAGATATTTGTACTTTATCCCAGAGACAACAAGGAGCCACTACTCGGTGGTGCAATAGATAGAGCACTGGGCCTGAAATCAGCACTGAGTACAAATTTAGCCTCAGACACTTACTAGCTGTGTGACCCTGGGCAAGTCACTTAACTGCTGTTTGCCTCAGTTCCTCAACTGTAAAATGGGGATGATAATAATGACATCTACCTTCCAAGGTTGCTGTGGGGATCAAATGAAAATAATGTTTGTAAGGTGTTTAGCACAGTGCATGGCACATAGTATGTGCTTAATAAATGCTTGCTTCCTTCCTTCCTTCCCTGAAGATTTTTTGTCATCTTTTTTTTTAAATATTTTATTTTTTTCCAATTACATATAAAAACAATTTTAACCTTCATTTTTTACAATTTTGAGTTCCAAATCCCCCCCCCCCCCAACCTGAGAAGGCAAGCAATTTGATAAAGGTTATACATATGTGTTTGTGCAAAACCTATTTCCATATTAGTCATGTTGTCCACTGAAGATTTCTGAGCATGAGAGTAATGTGTGACCTCTCCCTTAAAAAATAGTATTTTGGTAGTTGTGTGGTTTGGAGAGGAGAGAAACTGGAGCCAAGGAGCCCAAAGAGGGGTCCATTGATAAAGTCAAGGTGATAGGAGGGGAGAAGGGCCTGTAGTACAGTACTACTGTAGTGCAGTAGGGGCAGTCTGAGTAGAAAGGAGATCGGCTGGAGCAGGAGAATCAAAAACTGGAATGGAAACTGGATTTGGGCAGGAGGAGCGAAGATGGCTTTGAAGTTGCAAACCTGGCTGAAGGAGAGATACCCTAGACACAAATAGGGATGTTTGGAGGAGGAATGGGGTTAGCCAGGGGTAATGATAGTGGTGGTGGGGTGTGTATGTGTGTGTGTGTGTGTGTGTGTGTGTGTGTGTGAAGATAGTGCATTCTGTTATAGAAATGGGATTGAACTGATATCAGAGACATCTAGCGCACATTTGTGATGTGGGACTAGAGTTCAGAAGAGATTAGGGAAGCATATATAGACTATGATGATATGTAGTATATACATATACACACACATATATATATGAATCCAGTAATCATCGTCCCCAGATTATATATGAACATATATGTATATGTCATACATACACATATATAAATAGAATATGTCCACTTATATAATACATGTGCATAATAACACAGGTATGTGTGCACATGTGTATATGTGTGTATGTATGTATATATGTACACATGGGTATATGTGTGTGTGTAGTCTTCCACGCCTGGAATATATTCTCTCCTTACCTCTGCTTTTTATAATCCGTAATTGCCATCAAAGCTCGGCTCAAGCACCACCTGAAGCCCTTCCTGATTCTGTCTTCCTCCCCCATCTCTTCTGTTTTTCCCCCAAATTACCCTGCATTTAGTATATATTTTTATATATCCTTTTTTGGGATGTATGCCAATGTGTACATGTAAGGATTGTTCCATTTAAGTTTTTGGGTATCCAGTGCCCAGAATTTAATAAATGCTTGTTGATGAATTGATTAATAGCTGGTAGGTACTCTGGAACACAGAAGAAAGAAAGAAAAAAAATTTCTCTATATAGGTGTGTATATGTGTGTGTTATGCATATAGCATGTACCATATGCAATCTACAACAATATGTAGATTATATGTACATATGCATATATTATTATATGTGAATATATTATATCTGTATATTTAAATTATGTATTATATATGTATATATATATATAAACTCTGGAGAAGATGATAACTGAATCCATGTGAACTGGTGAGTTCACTGAAACAATGAATAAATGCTTGTTGAATGCTGAAAAGGGAGTAACAAAAGAGAAGAGAAGAGGGCCCAGGACAGAGCTTTGGGGAATACCTACGCTTGGGGATGATTGAGCAAAGGAAGCCATGAATGAGCGGCCAGACAGGTAAAAGAAGAACAAGGTAGGAGCAGTGTCATAGAAAGCAAGGAAGGAGAGAGTTTCCAAGAATGGGATAGTGAACTGTCTGAAGCTGCTGTGAGGTTAAAAGGGATAAGAATCAGAAAACACCACCTGAATTTCACAGTTTAAAGGGTCTTGGTTATCTTGAAGAGGGCAGTGTTAGTTCAATCATGGGGTCAGAAATGAGGGGGAGTGAAGAAGCAGAGACAGCAAATTTAGATGATTTTTTTTCCTCTGGGAGTTTGTCTTTGGAAAGGTGGAAGAGAATGGGATGGCAGGGTGAAGTGAAGGTTTTGTTTTAAGGATAGAGGAAAAATGAATATACTTAAAGGAATAGGAGAGGATATAGGGAGAAACTGGGGAGTGGAGGGGAGAGAAGGGGGAGGGAGAGGAAGAGAAGAGAGAAAAAAGGAAGGAGGGAAAGCATGGAGGCAGGTGAGAGAATGATTGATAGGACAAACTCCCAAAAGAGACAGAGATGGAATGAAGAGCATGAAGACAGTGGTTGGCTGTGTGTGTGTGTGTGTGTGTGATACTGAAGGCTGACACTTTGAACATGTCAGCTTCTTCCCAGGCTCTTTCTCTCCTCTCGGGTACGTCTTCCTGAAGACTTGTAACTCTTGCTTGGGTGTAGCAGGGAAGACAGAGGAATAAGGCACAGTTCCTGACTTCAGGGTCCTCACTGTCTCTTTCAGGGCACTAGTAATACACATTGATGCTATTGGGAAGTTAAGATCATAAATGTTTAAATTTCTCTGAAGCTTTAAAGTTACCTAGTACTCTTCTCACAACCACCCTGTGAGAGTGTAGATGTTATTATCCTCATTTTAAAGAGGAACAAACTGAGGTTTGGAGAGGTTATAGGATTTGCCCAAGGCCACCCAATTAGTAATCAGTTGTTCTGGGATCTGAAGGCCAAGTCTTCTGGCTCCAAATCCAAGGCTCTGCACCACACCACAAGCCCACCCTAAAGAGAGAGGATTTGATCATTCATTTGCCTGATGGTAGGGTCGTGGACTCCATCACCACCTATTGAGACCTCTTTTGGCCAAGCTTCTCTGGTGGTTCCAACAATGACTTCAATGGCCAAGTGAACTTGGGGTTGTTTGTTCAGCCTTGGGAACAGTATGTTCTGAGCTCAGCCTCTGCTGAAATTTCAGGAATCTTGTTGAACCTTGCTCGTATGGAGAAATTATGAGGTCACGAGTTACAGAGCGGAAAAAAAAAATGCCCAGTCACCATTCCCCTGCAGCGTGCCAAGGCTTGCCCATTCCTTGTTCAGAAGAGAAGAGCCCATCTGAGGGAGGGAAGCTTATCTGATGCATTTTTCCCCAAATGTGTTTGTTTAAGCTTACTAGGGTTCTCTGGAAACCTGCTAGGGTGTGCTGGAATTTTTTCAGGGTTCTGGACAATTCAATTAAGTAAATCTGTTGAGTGTCTGCTGCATGTAGGGCCCTGAGTTAGTTGTTAGAGGAGATACAACGTGCAGTTTCATAGATTTAGAGCTGGAAAAGATCTTAGAGATGATTTATTTCAAATTTCTCATTTTATAATTGACACAGAACCAAGATTTGAACCCAAGTCTTTTGACTGTAAATTGAGCATCCTTTTCACTGCACCACATTATTTCTAGATCAATCAGTCCCTGGCCTCGATTATTCCCTTACACTCCAGTAAGGGATATCACATATCCACATATTAGTATAATATGATAAATTATGATATGTGTATTAGACAAGGTCAAACAAAGTGCTTTATGAAATCCAAAGGGGAAAAATGTTATTCCTTACTGGGGCTGGGGTTAGGTTTGGGAATAAGGCATAAGTGTGTCCCCATGGCACTCAACCCCACCTTAAAGGAGAGAGATGAAAACAATATGACAAGAACAGGGAAGGCAGCCTGGTCTAGTGGAAAGAATTCTGGAGTGGAAGTCAAGACACCTAGGTCCTAGTTCTGGTTCAGTCAGCAACCAGATGGGCAAATCACTTGTCTTTGGGTCTCATTTTCCTCATCTGTAGTAAAATGAGAGGATTAATTTAGATCAGGGTCACTTAAACAGAAATCTGTGGACTTGAGTTTTTTTTTTTAAATTTGGTAACTGTATTTCAATAAAATTGCTTTCCTTTGCAATCCTCTGTATTTTGTTTTATGCAAGTAGAAACATGATTCTGAGAAGAAATCTATAGGCTCCACCAACTGCCATAACAAAAAAGAGATTATGAACTCTTGGTCTGAATTGTCTCTTAGAACACTTAAGGCCCTGGTGTTCTATGTTATAAGACATTTTCCAGTTCTAACGACTTATGTTTGTAGATCCTTCCTAGACCTGACATTCTTTCCTCTATATTCCAGAGCACCTATCAGTTATTCACCAATTTATTAGCAAACAGTTATCAGGTACTTGTGGCAGGCACTGTGCTTGGCCCTGGGCATACCCAGACATCAATCGAATATACCAAAATATATACATACATGCATGCATACATATACACACACATATACATATACACACATGTATGTATATACTCAAAATTACCTTGTATTTAGTGTATATGAGTATGTGTAGTATATATATATATATACACACATACATATCTACACCTTGTGTTAAATGTATATATATACTAAGCATATATATACTAAACACAAAGTATATATGTATATACTACATATACTACATATATACACACACATATATATACATATATGTGTGTGTATATATATATATATATATACACTAAATACAAGGTAATTTTGAGTAGAGACGCTAGTAGCTGAGCTTTGAAGGAAACCCCAAAAGCGTAAGAGGCAGAAGTGAGGAGGCAGTGCGTTCCAGGCACAACAGACATTGTATGCAAAGACATGGGGATGGCAGATAGCATGTCATGTGAAGAACTGCAGGAAAGGAGGGCAGGAATGACAGGAGGTTATAAGCCAGATAAAGGAATTGAAGCATTCTTGATCATGGAAATGGAACACTTTGGGCCGATGAGGTGATTGGGGAATGTCAATATCTATGCTGAGCTCTCTTAGTCTATGGGCAGTGGTGGGATTGTAGAGAAAGACTACTAAGCGGCCACTGAACTCCTTGCTAAAGGAGGAGGATTGATCTGAGGGCCAGTCAGATATCTGCCTCTGGGATTTGGATTGGGCAAGATGTCTGAATAGAGTGAACCTCCAAGGAAGAGACGGTTAACATGAGCACAGTACTTGACATGCAGTAAGTGTTCAATAAATGCTTGTTGAATGTTGACTCAGTCAGTTATTCTGTCAAGAGTAAACAAGAATTAACCAAGCACCTACTATGTGCTGGGCACTGTGCAAAACACTGGGAATACAAAGAAAGGCAAAAGACAGTCCCTGCCTTCAAGGAACTCACAGGCTCATGGGGGAGAAAACATACAAATAAATGTTCATGTTGTTTTTGCCCTGTCATTTTCAGTCATGTGTGACTTTTCATGACCCCATTTGGGCTTTTTTTTGGCAGAGATACCAGTATGGTTTGCCATTTCCTTTTCCGGCTCATTTTATAGATGAAGAAACTGAGGCAAACAGGGGTAAATGACTTGCCCAGGGTCACCCAGCTAGTAAGTGTCTGAGGCCAGACTTGAACTCATAGAGATGAGTCTTCCTGACTCCAGGCCCAGCACTCAATCTCCTGAACCACCCTGCTGCCCTCTAACCATGCACTTGTGCAAAAAAGTTATATACAGTATAAATGAAAGACAATCAGCAGAAGGAGCACACTACCATGGAGGGAGGGGGTTAAGGTGAAAGGTGCAGAAGGTGAAATTTTATCCGAACTTGAAGTAATCCAGGGAACAGGGTCTGGAAGTGACAATGGTGTCAGTCCCAGGCATGAGGCCCTGGGGCAGAATTCTCTCCCTCTCCTTCTTGGCATTGACAGCATCTCCCCAGGACAGTCCCTTTGGGACCAAGGTAAGAAAAGGTGCAACCTATCCTGGAAAGGATGGCCAGGAATTCAGTGTCTTCTATGGGGAGCCGGGTCTCGGTAAATTACAGAAGACGGAAGGAGCATGAGAGGAAGGGGTCTCCAATGAGAGAACGTTTGTTTGTGTTCAAACTGGGTGACATGAGCCATAGTGGAAGGGGCTGCAGGGGGGGCTGGGACGTAAGAGAGGGTTTGGGCTCTACACCTCTTCTAGTTCTGGTATTCTAGAATTAGAGTACTTTCCAAAGAGTGGGAAAAGTTTAAGTGTCTTAATGAGACACTTAGCGAAGAATTGAAAAGATACATTGTTAAGCTTTGACTGGATAGTCCTCATAGAGGATAGACTGTTTGCCTTCCTTATCTTTGAACTGTTGGAGTGAGAGTGAGCTCTTTGAACAGGAAGTGAGAGGGGTGGACCCCTCCTCTAATCCTGCATTTACTCACTGCGGGCAGCTAATAAGACTACATTCAGAATCCCGCTGAATATCAGAGCTGGAAGGAATCTTAAGAAAAGCTCACATTAATCACCGCGTTGCACAGATGGAGAAACCAGATTCAGAAATGGGAAGGGTAATTTGCTTCACAATGAGTAGAAGCTCTGTCTGGGACATTGGACCGACTCTACCCCCAGTCCCTGGCTGAATGCTGATTCTGATCACTGACTAAGCCCTTACTCCCAGTCCTTAGATTGAGTTCCAACCCTGGACCCAATTTATCTTGGTCCAAGAACCAAATAGTGACCTGACCTTGGCTTCACATTCAGTCTTGACTCTGGCCCCAACTGAGCCTCAATCCTAAACCAGAGGTTCTTAACTCAAAGTGCATGAAGTTTGGTGGTTTTTTTTAAAGTTTTTTTTTATAATTATATTCCAATATAATTGGTTTCCTTTGTGATCTGTATTTTATTTTACTCAATTAAAAAATCTTATTTTGAGAAGGGAATCATAGGTTTCACTTGACTGATAAGGAGTCCATGTCACAAAAAAAGGGTAAGAACTTCTGCCCTAGAATGACCCTCAATGCTAGCCACAGACAAAACCCTGAGTGACTGTTCTCATACTAAATCCTGAACCTGATCGCAGATTGATCCTTCACCCCAGTCCTATAATTAGCTTTGAACCTTCCTTGCCTGAGACTTCAGTACTCATACTGACTCACCAATGGGTGCAGTTTATTACTAAGAGGAATGGATGAGTGTAGATGATTTGGTGTTAAACCATTTCTACCAAAGTGAAGAGAGAGACAGAGAATTCAACCGCATGTTGAATATGCTTCAACGTGATAATTATTTTGAAATATCAGAATATCTATCAAGGAGAAGACGGATTTGAGTTGTCCTGAGAGGGCAAAATTTGGGACAGTTGGTGGTAGGGGGTAGGAGTGAGGCTGATGTTACAGGGAGTTGGATTCTAGATCAAAATCCAAAAAAGTTTCTTAACAACCAGAGCTGTCCCGTAGCAAAACCTTGCCTAGAGAGGTCAGAAATTGGGACAGAGATGCTGCAGAAGCTATTAGTGCAAGGCTAGGGTAAGTTGGGTGAGATGGCCTGAACTCTCTTTGCATTCTGCAATTCTCAGGGTCCATGATGCCATGCTTTTAAGATTATCCGATTCTGTAATTCTAAAGCAGTCAATGCTCTGGAATATTCTCCTCATGACTCACACCCACATGTGTCCCCAAGAGGTTGACCCTAGGTTCAGAGGTACTTTTGTGAGTTCAAATTCATGAGTGTGTAGCCAATGTTTTAACCTTTAATAGTCGATCAATAGATGCAAATAGGTCAAAGCAAAGGCATTTATTTACTAAGATAAGTAAATGCAATGTTGTTGTTTAGTTGTTTTTTGAATTGTGTCCAACTCTTTGTAACCCCATTTGGGGTTTTCTTAGCAAAGAAAGTGGAATGATTTGCCATTTCCTTCTTCAGTTCATTTTATAGATGAGGAAACTGAGGCAAACAGGGTTAAGTAACTTGCCCAGGATTACCCAGCTGGTGTCTGAGGCCAGATTTGAATTCAGGAAGATGAGTCTTCTTGACTCTAGGCCCAGCACTCTATCTATTGTGCCACCTAGCATCCCCATAAATACAGTGACTACAAAAAATTCCCCTCATAAATCAGGAGCACATTTTCCCACAAATATGCACTGTCAAGGGAAGCGTTACCTGTATACCTAAGGAATCCTGGTGATGAGGCACACACATCAGGTATATAGGCGAGCAAGGCATCTCACAGCTCTAGCACTGCAACCCTGATGTCTTTTCCTTCTCACAGTGTCCTGATAGTTCTCCTCTCTAAGGTGAAACATCTCTGCTTGGCAGGTTTCTTCACTGGACTGCTTGGGCCTGCTCTACTCTTTTTTTAAAAATTAATTTATTTTTAATTTTCAACATTCACTTCCATAGGCTTTTGAGTTTTACATTTTCTCCTTCTCCCTCCCCAAGACGGTGTGCAATCTGATATAGGCTCTACAGATACATTACTATTAAACATATTTTCACATTAGTCATGTTATAAAGAGGAATTAGATCCAATAGGAGGAACCATGAGAAAGAGGAAACAAAGCAAAACAGAAGGAAAAAAGAAGGAAGAAAAAGAGCAAATAGTATGCTTCAATCTGCATTCTAAATCCATAGTTCTTCCTCTGGATGTGGATAGCATTTTCCATCATGAGACTTTTGGAGATGTCTTAGATCCTTGCATTGCTGGGAAGGATTAAGTCTATCAAAGTTAATCATCACATGACATGGCTGTTACTGTGTACAATGTTCTCCTGGTTCTGCTCACTTCACTCAGCATCAGTCCATACAAGTCTTTCCAGGTTTTCCTGAAGTCTGCTTGCTCCTCATTTCTTATAACACAATAGTATTCCATTAGATTCATATACCACAACTTGTTCAGCCGTTCCCCAATTGATGGGCATCTCAATTTCCAATTCTTTGCTACCACAGCTGCTATAAATATTTTTGTGCATGAGGGTCCTTTTCCCATTTGTATGATCTGTTTGGGATACAGCCCTTAGAAGTGCTATTGCTGAGTCGAAGGGTATGCACATTTTTTATAACCCTTTGGGCATAGTTCCAAATTGCTCTCCAAAATGGCTAGATCAGTTCACAACTCCACCAACAATGTATTGATGTTCCAATTTTCCCATCTTCTCCAACATTTATCATTTTCTTGTTTTTCACGTTGGCCAATCTGATAGGTGTGATGTGGTACCTCAAAGTTGTTTTGATTTGCATTTCTTTAATCAATAGTGATTTAGAGCATTTTTTCATATTACTATAGATAGCTTTAATTTATTCATCTGAGAACTGTCTGTTCATATCCTTTGACCATTTATCCATTGGGGAATGACTTGTAATCTTATAATTTGACTCAATTCTCTATATATTTTAGAAATGAGGCCCTTATCAGAGACACTGGTTGCAAAAATATTTTCCCAGTTTTCTGTTTCCCTCCTAATCTTGGTTGCATTGGCTTTGATTGTGCAAAAACTTTCCAATTTAATGTAATTAAAATTATCTGTTTTGCATTTCATAATGTTCTCTATCTTTTGTTTGGTCATGAAGTCTTCTGTTCTCCATAAATCTGACAGGTAAATTATTCCTTGCTCTGCCAGTTTGCTTGTAGTAGCAGCCTATATATCTAAATTGTGTAGTCATTTTGACTTAGTTTTGGTGTATGGTGTAAGATTTTGGTTTATGCCGAGTTTCTGCCATAGTCTTTTCCAGTTTTCCCAGAAGTTTTTGTCCAAGAGTGGGTTCTTATCCCAGAAGCTGGGGTCTTTGGGCTTATCAAACAGTAGATTGCTATAGTCATTGACTGCTGTGTCTTGCGTACCTAACCTATCCCACTGATCCACCACTCTATTTCTCAGCCAGTACCAAGTAGTTTTGATGATTGCTGCTTTATAATACAATTTAAGATCTGATATGGCTAGGCCACCTTCCCTTGCATTTCTTTTCATTAGTTCCCTTGATATTCTGGATCTTTTGTTATTCCAGATGAATTTTGTTATTATTTTTTCTAGCTCTATAAAATAATTTTTTTGGTGGGCCTGCTCTACTCTTGACCACCAGGGCTGATTCTATCTTGAAACCATAGCTAGTTCTCTTCTCTGCTGCCTGGGGTAATTGTGTCCAGAGCTTTTTAAAGACCACCAAGTACATGGCCATTCTTCCAGCAGCCAATGACAAGCTGACTTTCACTTCCATCAGAGAAAATATCTTCCTGTTTCATTATAAGTTAATGAGGTGTAGCTGCAGCTTTGCACTTTATTTAATTGTACTCCCTTCCCAACATTAACAACCTATTGTCTCTGTTAGGAGGCCTCTCTGGAATGTCATTAACTAGGGTGAGGGTGGGGGGAACAATTGATCAGAGATCAGAGATCAACTCACCCTCTCCACCACCCACCGCAGTAAGATTCTATGATTTTTGGATTCTACGACCTTTAACTCAGTATCGCAGCCTGAAAGAGAGAGGGGGAAAAGTTCAAAATTTCAAACTGATAACATTCTTTAACTAGAACTCGTTTGTCTCTTTAAGATGGAAGGAAGTGAGGGAGGCACTCGACAGACAGACACACACACACACACACAGAGCCAGAGACATAGTAAGAGAGAAAGACAAAGATAGACAGAGACAGAGACAGAGAGACAGAGAGAGAGAAAACAACTCGAATCCAGCCATTCCCTGTACTAGGGACAAATGACTTCTGATTAAGCTCTAACTGCCTCCCAGGCCGGATGCCATCAGAGGCAGGCAGGGTGCAGTGGCTATTTCTTCTATTTCTGAACATAGAATCTAATCCAATTCATTTGCAGGTGTTTTCTCAGGAACTGGGCTATTAATGTTCTGTCTCCTGCAGGGGGAGGGTGGGGGAGGCCGGAGGCTGGGGCTTGCAGAGCTCTGTGGGAGCAGGCCCCAGGCTGTTCTGCTGATTACTGTAGTGTGGGAGTCTTCTCTCACCTTATGAATGGATGGCAACCTGTACCAACGATCTTAGGCCTCCAGCAGCCTGCCTCCTCAGCGTCATTAATCCTGGCACCTGGCCCAGACTGATTGCAAATTCTTTCGAAACAAATATCAGTAGTAGAAAGGCTCAAATTTCCATAGTAATTTACAGTCTATAAAGTACCTTTCCTCAGAACATCCTCATAGGCGTGGGTAGCACAAGTACTACTGCCTCGTTTTTATAAAAGAGGAAACTGAGTCTCAGTGATGCTAAGTGACCTGTCCAAGGTCGCAAAGGCAGCCACATTTGTGGCTTTAGCCAGAATCTCTTCATTTCAGGTCAAGTGCTTTTCTTTCCATCTTGATGCTTCTCCCCGTCTACTGGCTGCTTCCCTACTGCCTCAAACATACCTATGACACAGGAATTGTCACGGGACTGCGCCCTGCCTATCGGAGTCCTGGCTTCCAAGCAGGAAGTTGAGGGTCACAGTCTGTTGTGTGAAAGCAAGGAAGTCTTAAATGACCTCTCGTCTGTGGACACGCAGCAACCATGGCTGGTTCGGCTCTCCTCTGAATGGCTAAGCGTTCCCGTGCACATCCTGTTCATGACCTTGACAGGAGGCATGCATGCTATGAGGGGATCTACTGACTGGCTGTAGGGCTCCAATCATGCAATCCCAAGGTGCCTTGAGGGCTATAAAGGTCACACCCAGCTTACAATAAACCGGAGCTTCTGCCACCTTGCTGTCTCCCACCTCATCCGTCCGTCTCCGGGTTACTGAGCATTGAGCTGGTCTCGTGCTCTCCACTGCAGCAGCCGCGACATACCTATGTCTCCCTCATCCTCAAAAAACCCCCACTTGATCTTCCCATCCCTGATGACTATTGTTCCATATCCATATCTTCTGTCCTTCATGGCTAAACTCTTTGAGAAAGCCCACCTACGATAGGTGGGCTTTTGTCTCACTCTCTTCTTAATTCTCTACAGTCACTAAAGATGTAATTAATTGCTTCATCTATCAGTCTTTTCACAGTCTTCATCTTTCCTGACCCTTCTGCAGTCTTTGACATTGTCAATCACCCTCTTCTCTTTGATACTCTCTTCTCTAAGTTTTTGGCAATAATTTGAAGGCATCAGAGTTAGTCATAAAGAGAAGGAGTACTGGGAAGGGACTTAGAACATAAATTGTTTTATGAGACTTTAAGTACTTGTCACGGAATCACAGAATTTTCCAGTAGAAAGGAGCCTTAGGGGCTGTCTGGCATAACCAATACCTCCCAAAGAATCCACTCTAAACACAACCGATAAGTGGCTGCCCATCCTCTGCTTGAAGGCCTACTAAGGAGGAAACTACTGCCTTTAGGGCATCCCATTTCTCTTTGGGGCAGTTCTGACCATAGGAAGTATTCCCTGGCATTAAGTCAACATTTGCTTCTTTGAAACTTTCCTTTGGGCACAGTGGATAGCGAGCTGGACCTGGAGTCAAGAAGATGAATCTTCCTGAGTTCAAATCTGGCCTCAGACATTTCCTAGCTGTGTGACCTGGGGCAACACTACTCTTTCCTGGATATCCTTCTACCTGTCTAACTGCTCCTTCTCTCTCTCCTTTGGGGGATCTTCCTCTGGGTCATGCCTGTAGATGGCATTGCAGATGGCCCCAAGGACTCTATCCTAAGACCTCTTCATTTCTCCTACTCTTCACGCACATATATATTTTATTTATTATACACACACACACACACACACACACACACAACAACAACAACAACAACAACAACAAAACTTCTCTGGCCCATAGCTGAGAGAGACATTACTTTTCTTCTATTTTTTTAGGATGATCTTTCATAATAAGGTCATGTATCTATGTTTATATGGATTATTTTTGCTCAACCTATGGTAGAACCTTTTGAGCTCATATTGCTCTTATTAGCCACAGTTGAACATGTTGTACCCTGACTCCAATAACCAACCAATGTATCCATGTAGAATGTATTATGGAATATGGTATAAGATATTGGTCTAAGCTTAATTTCTGCAGACTGCTTCCCAGTTTTTCCAGCAGCTTCTATCACGTAGGGTACTCTTTTCTAAGTCATTAGTGATTTCCTGTTTGTTGGATACTGGGTTATTGAGTTCCATTGTTTCTGATTCTATCTTGTCCTATCCATTCCATTGATCTACCTGCCAATTGTTTTAACCAGTACCAGATGATTTTGATGACTGCTGCCTTATTCTGGAAGTCCCAGTGTCGTTTCATCCCTAATTCTTTCATTATTTCTTTTGATATTCTAGTTCTTTAATTTTTCCAAATGATTTTTGTTATTATGTTATTAAGTTATATAAAGTATCCCTTTGATAGTTTGGTATAGTATTTAAATTATAAATTAACTTTATTATTATTTTATTATGATGTTATTATTATTATTATTACATTTATTATCATGATCATGGCCCAGCCATGATCACTGCAGATTCCTCCAGATATTTAAGTTCTTTAGTACTTTAAGGAGTACTTTGTAATTAAATTTATAGAAGTCTTTTGTGTTCTTTGATAGATTGATCCCCAGATGCTTTATTCATTTTGTAGTTATTTGGAGTGGGATTTCCCTTTCTATTATTGCCTCTTGGATTTTGTTGTTATTATATGGAAAAGTAGTTTTTTAAAGTTAAAGTTTTATTTTAGAGCCTGCAACTTTGTTGATGTTATGAATTGTCTTGATTAGTATCTTTGGTGATTCCCTAGGATTTTCTAAGTAAACCATTATATTATCAGCAAATAAGTATAGCTTTATCTTAATGTTACCTATTTCTATGACTTTAATTTCTTTCTTTTGTCTTACTGCTATCACTAGCATTTTCAGAACTATATAAATAATAGTGCGGAGAGTGGGAATCCCTGCTTTACTCCCACGTTTGCTGAAAGCTTCTAGAGTATCCACATTGCATCTAATGTCGGTTTTTGCCTTCAGATATAAACTTTTTATATTTTTTAAAAGGTCTCTCTATGACTATACTCTGCAGTTTTTAGTATAAACAAATGTTGTGCCTTGCCACTGACTTTTCTTCATCTATTGAGATAATCATGTGGTTTTGGATAGTTTAGTTTTTAATATGACTAATTATGTAGGTTGTTTTCCTAGTGTTAAATTATTGAATCCCTGCTATAAGTCGAACTTGATTGTGGTGAACGATTTCTTGGATAAATCACTGTAGTCAATTTGACAGGATTTTATTTTAAAATTTTTAATTAATGACATTAATATACATTTAATTGATATACATTAATGACATTTATCTATAGTTCTTCTTTAGCATTCCCTTATTTAGGTATTAGGATTATCTCATAAAAGAAGTATGGTAGTTTGCTTTTTTTCTCAGTTTTTTGAGAATAATTTGTGAGGCATGGGTACTAATTGTCCTTTTAGAATTTGACAAATAAAATAAATAAATAAACTGATCTGACCATTTTGGAGAGCAATCTGGAATTATGCCCAAAAAGTTATTAAATTACCTATACACTTTGACCCAGCGATACCATTGCTACGTCTGTTTCCATAGATGATGAGGGGACAAAGAAAAGCACCTATATGTTTTAAAATGTTTATAGCAACTCTCTTTGTGATGGCAAAGAACTGGAAACTGCAAGGATGCTCATCAATTGGGGAATGGCTGAACAAGTTGTAGTATATGACTATGATGGAATATTACTGTGCTATAAGAAATGATGAGCTCAATGATCTTAGAAAAACATGGAATGTTTTTCATGAAATAATGAAGAGCAAAATGAGCAGAACCAAGATAAGATTGTATACAGAAACAGTAATATTGTTTTAAGAACCACTTTGAGTGAATAGGTTATTTTGACTATTATAAATACCCAAAGTACGTATGAAGGAAAACACTATCTATATCCAAAGAAAGAACTGGTAAATAGAAGTATGTATAGAATAATTTTACACGTTATGCATATATTTTACATATTGATGTATATGTGTGTATGTCTATTTGTGTCTAATGGTGGCCATCTCTAGGGTGGAAGTTGGGGGGAGGGAAGAAAAAAAAAGAAAAAAATTAAAAAGAAATGTTCATGATAACTTTTTTGTTATATTTAAAAGAAGTAGCAAGTTATACATAATACATTTGAAGTTTCATGTGCAACTGTCTTTTTAAAATTATTATACTATGTTATGGAAATGCTTGTTTTATTCCAAAAATTAAAAATAAAATAAATTTTTAAAAATTTGATAAATATACATCAGGATCAGATGTTTATTTCTTTGTTGGTTCCTTCACAGATAGTTCTATTTCATTTTCTGAAGTTGAATTATTTAAGATGTCAATTTGGTCATCTGTTAGTTTGGATATTTTATATATCCGAAGGCATTCCTCTATTTTTTTCTGTGTCCTCAGTTTTATTAGTATAAAACTGTACATAGTAAATCCTGATAATTCTTTTTATTTCTTCTGGTTTCACTGAGATTTTTTTTCACCTTGTTCATTTGCTACTTTGTTGATTTAATTTTTCACTTTCTTTTTAATCAGATTAACTAAAGGTTTATTAATTGTATCAGTCTTTTCAAAGAACTAGCTTTCATTTTATTTATCATTTCTATAGGCTTTTTTTGGTTTCCAGTTTATCTATTCCTCCTCTAATTTTTAACATTTCTTCTTTTGTGCTTATTTTAGGTTTGTTTATTGGATGATTTTCTAATTTTAAAGATGCATATTCTATTCCCTAATCCTTTCTTTTTATGTTTTGTTAATATGTGTTTGTAAATATATGATTTTTCCCAAGAACTGAATTGATCACATCCCAGAAATTTTGGCATGAAGTTTTATCATCATTATTTTAAAAAAATAATTATTGTTTCTATGATTTGTCTTTTATTTTTATTTAGGATTCATTGTTAGGTCTCCATTTTGGCCTGTATCTTTTACTTTTTTTTGTGCTCCCTAAATTGATTACTAGGTTATTGTGTGATGGATTATAAAGGATATGCTTACAATTCATCCCTTTTTACATTTATTTGCAATATCTCTTTGCCTAATACATAGTCAATTTTTAAAAATCAGTTCCATGTGATGCTGATAAATATGCATATTTTTATCAGTCTCATTTAGAAGACACCAGAAGTCTTTAGCTCTAATATCGTTACCAATTTATTCAATTCTATTTTATTCATTTTGCTTTTACTTATCTTCCTTTTAGTCTTCTCTAAAAAAGGAGAAAAGACCATTAAAATCTCCTGCCATTATTGTATTATTGTCTATATCATCTTGTAGTCCAGTCAATTTTTTCTTTATGAATTTAGATGTGGTAGCATTTGTAGCATATAAGTTCAATATCAATATTAGTTTATTGCTTATGGTTTCTTTCATTATAATGTAATTTCCTTATTTATCACTTTTTATGTTATGAATGTTTGTTTTTGCTTTGTCTGATAGCATGATTGCAACTCCTTTTGGATTTTTTTTATTCACCTAATTCATAGTAAATTTTTTCAGCCCTTCATTTTTATTCTTCATATGTATTTGTTTTTTTAGTGGTGTTTGTTGTGAACAACAGATTGTGGGATTTTGTTTTCTTAGCTAATCTATTGATGTTTTTCATTTTAATGAATTTAATCCACTCACACTTAAAGTTATGAGAGTTAAGTCAATATTTTCCTCCTTTTGTCTTTCCAAATTAGTATTTTCCTCTTCTTTTTCTGTAAACATGGTATTTTGATTCTTCAGTTATTTTAGGTTAATCTACTTTAAGGCAACTCTATTCTCAACAGTTCTTTCCCCCTTCACCCTAAAGTCCTCCCACATCTGTTGAATTTCTCTAGTTTTAAAATTTTCATTTTACCTCATTGTTTTAATTCTTCCCCTCTTTCTTCTTCTCAGTTAAGTAGTCAAGTAAAATCTCTCTTTCCTCCCTATTAACTTGGTTTGTTCATTAGTTTTTAAATTTTCATTTTTGTGCCTTTTCCTAAAAATGAATTCTTTCCTTCATTATCTTTATTATTTCTGTGTTGTTGTTGTTGGTCTAAATGTCTACTTTTTGATTCATGGCCCTAAGACTTTTTTTAGACCTCTTTACTCCCTATTTCTTATGGAATTGAAGCTTCTAAGGGACCTATTTTGGTTTTCCTCTTCCAAACAGTTTTTATGTTATTGCCTTGTCGATATTATGTCCTATCCCCCTTTTTCTGTTTTATCTCACTTTTAGAAATGCCAATTCCTATAGGTGAGAGAAAGGATGTTGCCCTATGGTTGGAACTTTCCTATATCCCTGAGAATGCAGGTTATTGTTTGTCTTTGTTACCCCCCCTCCCATATTGTTATTTTTTCCTATTTGCCATGAAATCTCCTTCCTGGGTCCATACCTTCCCAGTCTTTTTGGTGTAAATTGCTCCCTAACACTCCCCTATTGCTCACTTTCTGACTTCTTTCCCTTTGATGGTATTTTCTTTGAGTGCTAGGCCTCAAAGCCATCTTAGCCTTTCCCAACACCAGATAATTCTCATTTCAACAGCTTCAGTTTTTGCATTAAGTGACTTCCAGAGGGACAGATCTGGCCCCAGCTAGAAGCTGGCTTTTTTTTTTTTATCAACTTAGTGGAGTACTGCACAGCCACACATGTGCCCTGCCCCAGTTTCCCCTGTTCTTCACTTCTCTGGCTGAGCTCTGTTGCAGCACAGAATGCAGTCGTACTACTGTCCCAGCAAGTCAGGACAAGCTCCTGTCTTTTGGTTTTCTGGGGGGAGTGGGAGTAGGGATGGGGAGTTGAGTTCTGTTGCAAGCTCTAGTGTTAGTTTATGCAGGGTAGGTGGTAGGGAAGAGGGTGCTAAGTGAACATTTTAAGGGTTAAAGATTAACATTAGCCTTCTCTGTCATTAGTTCATCAAATTTTTATTTCACTAGGATTCTTAGTGTCTTAGACCATGGAGACAGTCAAAAAAGCACTCCCTTTTATGAATAATTCCTATTTTAGAGAGATTTGGAGAGGTAATAAGAATTGAAGAAAATGTCTTAGTCTCCTATTTTGTTGATCATATGACCCAGAAGTCCGTTAGTTATATTTTAAACAAATATTAAAGTTTGGTTGAGTAAATTTATTTTATAAATTTTATAAATAAGGAGAAAAGGTGCCTTTGAAAACAATCTGGAATTTGAAAAAAAAAAAAAGAAATAAGATAAGAAGATGATGTTCCTGATAGTCTTATCTTCGGTGCCCTTGATTTGCTTTGCCAAATATGGGTATGGGATTGCACCAATCTGTCATCTGGATGCCCTTGTGACCAAGTACTTGCATTAGCCAGGCTGCAGTCTGGGATTACATCCACAGCATGTGGCTATGGGCCAGGGCCATACTGAACTAGCTTACACAGAGATTTGGATCTGTGACCCTGTCTTTGTTCTCTAATTGACTCAGTCAACCAGCTGCATTATTGAAAAAATCAGACCTTCAAATCTGGATCAATGTCACTCTGGCTGTTTCACTGCTGATGCAAAGTTTCAGGTTTTTTGCTTTTGGTCCTCTGCTGTAGGGAATTTTAGTTGAGGAAAGCCCCTCTGTCAATGCAGATGAGCAACTTCTCTGCAGTTTTTAGTCTTTGAGAGCTGCCTGGGGCACCGGGAGGATGAGTGATTTGCCCAGGGTCACACAGTCAGAATGTGCCAGAGGCATTGTGTGAACCCAGGTCTTCCTGACTCCAAGGCTAGCCATTTATTTAATAACCATGTTGACTCTCAAAGTATTAGGATTAATTGAAAAACACACATAGCCCACTTTCTATCCATTTCATGGTTTTAGTTAAGAAAAAATTATTCTGAATTTTAATTATCTTGCTCATCGCTGACAAAGGAAATTTATTTAATAATCAAATCCACTTTTTGTAGCACTTTTGTTTTGCCCCTCACTTATATGATATTGCATAGTAGAGCTATCTGTGCCTATATCTTCTCATATCAGGCTATAAGCTCCTCCCATTTTATCTAAACTGTATGCCCCTCCACTCCTAGGGCAGTGTTCTACACTGCATGGACCCTTTACAACTATTTGTTGCATTGAGTTATATTTTATCATGTCATTGTACCAGCATACTTTACCCCAAGTATATTTTAATTCTATTGGATAATCTTTCAAATCACTATTGCTTCCTTACTAATAAGCTAGGCTTATAATACTAATTATTTCAATGTGAGTTCACTTTTTTTAGCTTTTTAGTTTCATCAGTTCAAAGCTGGAAGGGACCTCTGAGACCATTTCATCCAAGGCCTACATTCTATAGTTAGACTGAGTGCTGAAATATTCAGGGTCCTTTCCTTGCTGAGTCAAAGGCTGTACTCTCTGTATGTGAAAAGTAGTAGAGAACTTTAACGGATTAATCCAGTTCACTGGAGAACACAATCAAAAATTACATGGAATGAGAAAATATTCTTGGGTTGTAATCAACACTTTTGGAGGGAGCTTCAGGGAGATCATGGACCACAGATCTAGAACTAGAGATCTGAAACCAGAGAATTATAACTGAAAGGATCCTTAGCAGTCATCTAGTTCAAATGCCTTCATTTTACAGGTAAAGAAACTGAGGCATAGAGAAGTTATATGACTTATCAAAGGTTATATAGGTAGTGAGTGGCAATACCGAATTTGAACATTGGTCCTTTGACTATAAACACAACATTCTTTCCATTGTACTATGCTAATATTCATTGCCACCAGACTGAAGCAAGTTGTACAAATATTATTCACATTTTCCAGGTGAAGAAACTGAGGATCAAAAAGGTAAGTGTTTCACTCAAGGTTGGGTTAAACATTCAAATCTAGTGCTTTTCCCATTCTAGGATAGAAAGGAATACCTGAGCCTTACACTCAATGCTACAGAACCTCTCCATGGCAAATAACTTTTAGAGATTGTTGTAGGTGAGGAAAGAAAGATGAATCCACCCTAAAAGAAATTGTGGCTATGTAGGAATCAAATTTATAACTTTAGAAATATGAAAACTGGCACTCTATGCTTGAGTGAATTCTAAGCACATTGGAAAAAACAGTCTGAAAAACTTCTATCACATTGAACGCAAGACTTGACATAGGGGGAAGACTTTCTGAAAAATAGAGCTGTCCAACAGAGGAACAGGCTGCCTTGGCTGGTAATGAGGTTCCTTCCACTGCTGTTGTTTAGTCATTTTTCAGTTGTGTCCAACTCTTTGTGACTCCATTTAGGATTTCTTTTGGCAGAGATACTGGAGTGGTTTGCCATTTCCTTCTCCGGCTCATTACAGATGAAGAAACTGAGGCAAACGGGCTTAAGTGACTTGTTGAGCGTCACACGGCTAGTAAGCCTCTGAGGCTGGATTTGAACTTACAAAGATGAGTCTTCCTGACTCCAGGCCCTGCACTCTGTCCACTGCACTGTGTATCTGCCCCTCCCCTTCATTGGAGATCTTCTAGTAAGGTTGGATAGCCTTTTTTCTTTTTAAATAGAAGGAACCTTAGAAGTCATTGAGTCTAAACTCCCCAGCTGAGGCCCACAGAGGGGAAAAGCCTCACTTAAGGTCATAGATTGAGCCGGGGCAAAGCTGGATCTACAACTCAAATGTTCTGACTCCTAGCCTAGGGCTCTGTCACCTCTGCTGCCCTGCTTTGACAATGAATGAATGGATTGGGTAAACCAGTTTTGCTCCCAGGGGAGGAGGCCCTGTAACACTAGCCTCCTCTTCCTGCCCTCTGAGATTTTTCAGTCTGAGCCCTCCAGCCAAGGGTAGTGTTTCCAGGTCTGCTCCAGCCCTGCATCTGATGGATAGTTTTGGCTGCTGGCATTCTCAGTAAATCCAAACCCTCTATTTCTGTCCTCAAAAGTCGAAAGCCTCCATCACAAAAGCTACTTGTGACTGGGAAAGGGGGCAGGGGCCTTTGGAACAAGGAAAGTAGTCATGAAAGTCCCTGGGAGGCTGTGCTTTTCCTCCACCCCTTTCAGCTGTTCTTCTCTTCCTCCTCCTCCTCCTCCTCCAATACACACACACACACACACACACACACACACACACACACACACACACATACAGAGTCGCTGAGGCCAGAAAATTGGTTATCATCGCAGCTGGAAGGAATTAGAACATAAGGATTTGAAAGTGGGAATTACACCATAAGAAATAGAAACAAAGTATGAGAATGTTGAATTCAAATGCGAGTATACAAATGCAACAAATGGAATGCAAGGATCAGAATGTAAAAATAGAATTCGGAAATTAGAACATAGAATTAGGATGTAAGGATCGGAACAGTGGGACAATCACCCTCATTGAGCAGAAAGAAAGACCCCAGCAAGAACAAACAGGCACAAACATCTGGTGCTCTTTAGCTGGAATTCATTAGCAGTAAACTCAAGGGGGAGGAAAAGGGAAGGTCTGTGTCCTCAGATTGCAGGCTCCCTGAGGGCAAGGACCCTTCAGACCATGACCCCTGCCCCAAACCAAGAACTGGGGACTTTTTCTTCTCTTTAGGCTGGGGGATCCCTGAGGACAGATGCTTTCTTAAGTATGAAAACTATGTGAGCACAGGAATGAAGATGAATAGGACATACAACAAGTAACCACGGGCCTTTGGGCTTATGAGTTGTTGTTCAGTTGTTCTCAGTCACATCCAACTCTTTGTGACCCCATTTGGGGTTTTCTTGGGAAAGATACTGGAGCGGTTTGCCATTTCCTTCTCCAGCTCATTTTACAGATGAGGAAACTGAGGCAAGCAGGGTTAGTTGACTTGTCCGGGGTCACACAGCTGGTGTCTGAGGCTGGATTTGAACTCAGGTCTTCCTGACTCCAGCATACTGTCCCCTGTACCACCTAGCTGCCTACTGAGCTTATATGGATTGGACCTAATCTTGGGTGCAGCTCCCCAAATCATATTTCTTTGTCTCATTTTTGTCCTCACCCAGAGATTCTTCTGGGAACTTCACAATATGGCTACTGTCTAGGGCTTTACAGATGTAGTAAAAAGGTCAGAGGAGTCTATGTAAGCACTCGAGGTAACAAGGCACATTAGGAAAAGGATAGCCTCTTTTTTTCACCCTATAAGAAAAGAAGAAAAAAAAGGATTCATACTAATCCACAAGCAATTGACATAATTCTCCCTCTCTTGTGAATCTTATCTTTCCATCAGGGGGAAACAGTTCTAAAACACAGCTCTGACCAGGATACCCTCTGATTTAATAAACTCCAGTGGCTCCCTAGTACCTCCAGGAGCTAATATAAAATCTTCTGTTTGGCTTCATAACCTGGTCCCTTTCTATCTTTCCAGTGTTCTTGTACCTTAATCCCCTCCATATACTCAGAGACCCAGTGATATTGTTCTTCCTCAAATCAGACACTTTATTTCTCAACTTTGTATTTTCACTGGCCTACCCTGCTCCCCCCCATATCTAGGACTCTCTCTTCTTCTCCATCTCAGCTTCCCTGATTACTTTCAAGTCTCAGATAAAGTCTCCCTTTTGCAAGAAGCCTTTTCTGGTCCTCCATAATCTTAGTGCCTTTTCTCTAAGATTTATCCAATCTAAAATTTCTCCAATTTATCCTGTCTATATCTTATTCACATACAGTTGTTTGCATGTTTTCTCCTCCATTAGACTGTGAACTCCTTGAGAACTGGGATTATATTTTACCTTTCTTTGTATCCACATTGATTAACATGGTATCTGGCACATAGTAGGTGCTTAATAAATGCTTGTTGATTTGTTAATTTATATGGCCCCTTACACTCATAGTGGTACCTGTGGTTTGGTACTAGCCTTTGAAGGGAAATCAATTTAGGGTTGCTAGAAAGGCATTCCCTTGAAATTCTAGTGTATTCTATTTTCATACTTGGGGACTCATATCTATGGCAATACCCTAAGAGCTTGGATTCTCCTTAACAGTCAGACATACTATCCTTATCCTCAATATACTCCAGTGGCTTTCTATCACCTCCAGGATTGTAAGGGACCACAGGCCCAGTATGACCTCTGGAAAATTACTAGGTTGCAGTTGTCAAGGCCTCCTTGTGATAAGAACAAATTACGGACAAAGCTGTACCTCTTCCTGGAATACCC
>NW_020945437.1:20251002-20270792 GCF_900497805.2 Vombatus ursinus
GATAAGAACAAATTACGGACAAAGCTGTACCTCTTCCTGGAATACCCTGCCCCTATACCGGTGGTGGAACTCCCCCACTCCCTCTTACTGTGTGTATAACTACCCTGAGCTTGCCTTCAATAAACGAGACTTGATCAGAAAGCCTGTCTTGTCTCCATTTCCTGTGTCCCCTGCTCCCCTCCTTCTTTTACAGGTCCGGACCTCCGTTGATGTCCCGCGGGACGGGACACAGGATCACATGCAAAGTCCTCAAAGCCCTTCATAAGCTCTCCTCGCCCCCAACTTTGCACCATACATAACTTTTCAGTCTTATACCTTACACTTTCTCTCCCTATCTGCACTCTTTGATCCAATGACAACAGCTGTTCCATGAAGAAGAGACACTCGGTCTTTTGGCTCTAGATATTTTCTCTGGCTGCCATCTTGCCCCCATCTGAAATACTCTCTCTTGTCATCTCTACTTACTGGCTTCCTTGGATTCCTTTGTTATTGTTTGTGACCATCTCTTTGGTATTCTCTGTACCCAAGACATCAGACTGGTGGCAGTGTCACCTAGTACAGTATTGCTTGTCTTTTGTTTTTGAAGAGGACCAATGACATCACAGGGTGATGTCTTGACTTGTGAATGAATTGTATTTAAGTGAGGCAGAGTTGCACAAAGTTGTCAGCCTTACTCTCTCTTCTAGATTCATCAAAGTCTAGTAGCAAGACAAAAGTCAGAATGACTAGTGATGGCCCAAATGCAATGGATGACCTTGGTGTCTTCAATGTCTGACCAAGCTCTAAGTGCTCCACAGCACTTGCTTAAGTCACCTTCATTGTCATTGAAACAAATTGTTATCATTTGACCATTTTACTGGAGAAAGTCTTCACATGCTTGGGGCAGATATTCCCCTAACTCACAGGACTGGAGGCCTGTCAGTTACCCTCAACCTGGTTTAACCTATCTGCCGAGATGGTTTAGTGGGTTGTGGCCCCTGTACATGCTATAGTTTCTTGGAACCACAGGTGAAAGTTGAGTGAGAGGTGGATACCAAAGATGGATGAACAGCCCCTGAAAAGGGCCTGGCAAACCCTCATACCACAGGTGCTAGTCTTCCTTGAATATCCCATACACTACATAGATATAAGGCTTGGGATTGAATTGATTATAATGGGATGATCCTAGAAATTAAAATTTGGGAGAGGTAAAATAGAGCAAATTGTCTCAAACAAAAAAGGCATAAATGGAAGAACTGTTACAGTGTAGGGGAGAAGGAGGTGAAGTGCAGGTGGTGTGAGTACTTTATCCTCATTGGAATTGGGTTAAAGAAGGAATAACATACGCATCTGGTAGGGTATAAAAGTCTTTTTATTTTACAAAGAAATAGGAGGGCAAGAGAATAGGTTAAGGGAGGGACTTCTAGAAGGGTGTGTGGATTAAAGAGGCAGTGATCTGAAGAAAATTAGACTTCAGAGGAGGGACAGGGTAAAAAGAGAGAGAGAGAGAGAGAGAAAAGGATAAACAATGAGGAAAATAGGATTGAGGAAAATACACAACTAGTAATTGTAACTTTGAATGTGAATGGGATGAACTCACCCATAAAATGGGAACAGATAGCAGAATGGATCGAAAACCAGAACCTGACAATATGTTGTTTACAAGAAATACATTTAAAAATGAGAGGCATACATAGAGTGAAATAAAGGGTTGCAGTAGAATTTATCAAGCTTCAGCTTATGTAGAAAATTAGGGGTAGCAATTATGATCTCAGGCAAAGTTAAATTAAAACATTTAATTAAAAGAGATAAACAGGGAAACCACATTATATTAAAAGGTACCATAGATAATGGAGTAATATCTATATCTATATCTATCTATTTATCTATCTATCTATGCACCAAATGCTATGGCATCCAAATTTTTTAAAGGAGAAGGTAAATGAGTTACAGGTGGAAATAGAGAGCAAAACTATAATAGTGGGGGACTTCAAACTTCCCCTCTCAGAACTAGATAAATCTAACAAAAAATAAATAAGAAAGAAGTCAAGGAGATTAATAGAATCTTTCATAAGCTAGATATCACAGATATCTAAAGAGAATTGAATGGGAATAGACATGAACGTAGCTTTTTTTCAGTGGTAGATGGCACTTTTACAAAAATTGACCACATATTAGGGCATAGGAACTTTATAATTAAATGCAGAGAAACAGAAATATTAAATGCAGCCTTTTTGGATGATAATGCAGTAGAAATTACATTTCACAGAAGACCATGGAAAAACAGAGTAAAATTAATTGGAGACTAAATAACTTGATATTAAAGAATGAGCAGGTTAAAGAACAAGTCATAGAAACAATAAATAATTTTATGGAAAAGAATGATAATGAGATAACATACCAAAAGTTGTAACAAAAGCAATAATCAGAGGAACATTTATTTCTAAATGCTTACATCAGTAAAATGAAGAGCCGATCAACTGAGTATGCAATTAAAAAAAAAAACAACTAAAAAAAGAACAAATTAAAAATCCCCAATTAAACAACAAATTGAAAATCCTAAGAAATAAGAGTGAGATTAATCAAATTGAATGTAGGAAAATCATTTAATTAATAAATAAAACTAGGAGTTGGTTTTATGGGAAAATATCCAATAATATAAACCATTGATTAATATGATTAAAAAGAGAAAAATCCAAATCACAAGTATAAAAATGGAAAAGGCAAATATGCCACCAATGAAGATGACATTAAAGAAATTACTGGGAGTTATTTTGCCCAATTATATACTTCATAAGTTTAACAATTTAAATGAAATGGAAGAATACTTAAGAAAATATAAACTGCCCAGATTAACAGGAGAGGAAATAGAATACCTAAATAAACCTATTTTAGAAAAAGAAATTGAACAGGCAATAAATAAGCTTTCTAAGAAAAAAGCATCAGGACCAGATGAATTTACAAGTAAAATCTATGAAACATTTAAAGATCAACTAATTCCAGAATTAAACAAATTATTTGGAATGATAGGTAAAGAAAGAGTCTTACCAAATTCTTTTTATGAAACAAATATGGTGCTGACACCTAAACCAGGAAGAGCAAAAACAGAAAAGAAATATTATAGACCAGTTTCACTAATGAATAGTGTTGCAAAAATCCTAAATAAAACATGAGTTAGGAGACTACAACAATATATCATAAAGATTATACACATTGTGAACAAGTGGGATTTATACCAGGAATGCAGAGCTGGTTCAATATAAGGAAAACTACTAACATAATTGATTCTATCAATAAAAGCAGCAAAAAATCTTATGATTATATCAACAGATGCAGAAAAAACTTTGACAACATACAACTCAGTCCTATTAAAAACACTTGAAAACATAGGTAGAAATGGATTTTTCCTTAAAATGATAGGAAGCATCTACCTTAAACTATCAGCAAGCATTGTAATAGGAATAAGCAAGAAGCCTTCTAAATAAGATCAAGAGTGAAACAAGGATGCCTATTATCACCAGTATTATTCAATATTGTACTAGAAATGCTACCAATAGCAATCAGAAAAGAAAAAGAAATTTAAGGAATCAGAATGGGCAATGAGGTAATAAAACTATCTCTTTTTAGAGATGATATGATGGTATACTTGGAAAATCCTAGAGATCCAACTAAAAAGTTAATTGAAAAAATAATGTTAGCAAAGTGCAGGATTATAAAATAAACCTACACAAATCATCAGTATTTCTATATTTCATCAACAAAGCCTTGCAAGAAGAGATAAAGATAATGAATTTTAAAAAAACCATAGAACATAAAAAATAGCTGGAAATATGCCTGCCAAGACAAACCCTAGAACTATATGAACACAATTATAGAACACTTTTTATATAAATAATGTTAGATTTAAATAATTGGAGAAATATTAGTTGTTTGTGGGTGGGCAGAACCAATATAATAAAAATGACAATTCTACCTAATCTACTTATTCAGTACCATACCAATTAAATTGCCAAAAAAAATCCCTATTTTATTGAGCTAGAAAAAAATAATAAAATTCATTTGGAAGAACAAAAGGTGAAGAATAATTTAAGAATTAATGAAAAAAATGAAAAGGAAGAAGGTCCAGCAGTACCAGATCTCACACTGTATTATAAAACAGTAATTATAAAAACTATCCGGTACTGAAGAATGGTAGATCAGAATAGAGTTAATATACAATACACAGTAGTAAATGATTACAATAACCTTGTGTTTGATAAATGTAAAGATTTAAACTTTGGGGATAAAAATTCACTATTTGGTAAAAAAAAATTATTTAGAAAGCAGTCTGGCAGAAACTAGGTATAGACCAATATATTGCACTATTTACCAAAATGGATAGATGACCTAGACATAAAAGGAGATATCATAAGTAAATTAGAAGAACATGGAAGATATTACTTATCAGGTTTACGGATAGAAGAAGAATTTATAAATAAACAAGAGATAGAGAGCGTTGTGCGATGTAAAAATGGATTATTTTCATTACATTAAGTTAATAAGGTTTTGTAGAAATAAAACCAATGTAGCCAAGATTAGACAGAAAGCAGAAAATTGAGGGAAAAAATTTATAGTTTCTCAGACAAAGGGCTTATTTCTCAAATATATAAATAACTTTGTCATATTTATAAGAACATAAGTCATTCTCCAATTGATAAATGGTCAAAGGATACGAAAAGGCAGTTTTTAGATAAAAAATGAAAACCATATATAGTTATATGAAAAAATGCTCTAAATCACTATTGATTAGAGAGATGCAAATTCAAACAACTTTGAGATACTATCACACACCTATCAGATTGGCTAAAATGATATAATGGGAAAATGACAAGGGGTATTTGTGGAAAAATTGGGAAAGTTGTTAACATGTCTGACTCTTTGTGACCCCATGGTTCATAGCACAACAGGATTTTTTATCCTCTGCTATCTCTCAAAATCTGTCCAAGTTCATGTTCATTGTTTCCATGATACTCTTTATCCATTTCATTCTCTGCCATTCACTTTTCCTCTTGTCTTCAATCTTTCCTAATGTCAAGGTCTTTTCCAGTGAATCCTATCTTTTCATTATGTGGCCAAAGTATTTAAGCTTCAGCTTCACCTTCCAGTGAATAGCCTGAATGAATTCCTTTAGTATTGAGTGATTTAATCTCCTTGCTATCCAAGGGACTCTCAAAAGTCTTCTCCAGCACCAGAATTTGAAAGCATCAATTCCGCGGCATTCAGCTTTCCTTATACACCAACTCTCACACCTATACATTGCTACTGGGAAAATCATAGCTCTGATTATATGGATCTTTGTCAGCAAGATGATGTCTCTGCTTTTCAGTATTCTGTCCAGATTTGTCATAGCTTTCCTTCCAAGGAGCAAATGTCTTTTAATTTCATGGATGCATTTGTCATCTGCTGTGGTCTTTGAGACCAAGAATATAAAATCTGACACCGTTTCCATTTCTTCTCTCTTTATTTGCCTGGAAGTGATGGGACCAGTTGTCAAGATCTTGTTTTGTTTTGTTTTGGTTGAGCTTCAAGCTAGTTTTGCCACTCTCCTCTTTCACCCTCAACAAGAGGCTTTCTAATTCTTCACTTTCTCCCATCAGAGTGATATCATCTGCATAAATGAGATTTTTTTATATTTCTCTCATCAACCTTAATTCTGGCTTTTGATTCATAGAGTCTGGCATTTCACGCAATATATTCTGCATTTAAGTTAAATAAATAAGGTGACAATATACAGCCTTGTTGTACTCCCTTTCCAATCTTAAACTATTTTTGTTTCCATTTTTGGTTTTAACTTGGTTCTTGGCCCACATACAGATTCCCCAGGAGACAAGTAAGATCATCTTCCACTCCCATTTCTTTGAGGATTTGTCATATTTTGTTGTGATCCACATAGTCAATGATGCAAAAGTAGGTGTTTTGCTGGAACTCTCTTGTTTTCTCCATAATCCCGTGAATATTAGCAATTTGGTTTCTAGTTCCTCTGCCTCTTCAAAAACCAGTCTGCTCTTCTAGAAATTTTCAGTTCACATGTGAAGCCTAGCTTGCAGAATCTTAAGCATAACCTTGCTGGCATGTGAAATGAGCACAATTGTAAGGTAGTTTGAACATTTCTTTACATTGCCCTTCTTTAGAATTGGGACATAAACTGATATTTTTCAATCCAGTAGTCACTGGAGAAGGAAATGTCAAAATTGGGACACTAATACCCTGTTGGTAGAACTGTAAACTGATCCAACCATTTTGAAGAGCAAAATGGAATTATGCCCAAAGAGTTACAAAACTATATATACCCTTTCACCATATATCACCATCAGGTCTGTTTCCCAAGGTGATCAAGGAAAAAGGAAAAGAAATTATATATTCTAAAAATATTTATAGCAGCTCTCTTTGAACTGGAACTGGAAATTAAAGAGTGCCCATCAAATTGAGGAATGGATAAACAAGTTGTGGTATCTGAATGTGACGGAAAACTACTCTGCTAGACCACCAGCCCTGGAGTCAGGAGGACCTGGCCTCAGACACATAATACTTCCTAGCTGCATGACTCTGGGCAAGTCACTTAATCCCAATTGCCTCACTAATAAAAAAAAAAGAAAAGAAAAGAAAGCTACTCTGCTGTAAAAAATGATGAGCATATTGATTTTTAGAAAAACATGGAAAGCCTTGCGTGAAATAATGAAGAATGAAATGAGCAGAACCAAAAGAACATTGTACACAGTAACAGCAACATTGCTGGAAGAGTAACTGTGAATGACTAAACTATTCTGAGTTATATGAATATTCAAATCAAGTACAAAGGACCTAGGAAGGAAGATGCTATCCACTTCCAGGGAAAGAACTGATATATGGAAGCATGTATTATATTGTTTCACATATATATCTATGTCAAATGTTGGCCTTCTCTAACGCAGGGATGGGAGGGAGGGAAACAGCTCAGAACTCAAAATACAGCCAAAAAAAAATAAGAGAAAAGGAAAAAAGAATAAAATAAAAAAGACTAGACCCCCAAATTCTTCATGAATGGGACATTGACCAGAAAAGCTATCTTCCTTACTGACTTACTTACTTCCTATCTGCCTTACTACTTCCCCTCCACTCTTTTATCCAGGAGATAGGGTTATGGAACTCTTTAGAAACTTGACTTTTTCCCCAAAAATTCTCCTCTTGTCTGTATAAGAAGCTGGGATTCAGAACAGTCCCACTAACTGGCCACATGGTTCCCTATTCCATGGCTGCTCTCTCTTGGGATGAGAATTTTCATTACTGTCTCTCCACAGATCTAGAATTTCAGAGTCCAGGTACTCCTTTCCTCTACAATCCAGTGGTTTGGAGCACCAGTAACTACAATGTAATTGCTGCAATGAGGCCAACAGTTGCCCCTGGAGAGGAGGCTCTACACTATCCATTGACTATTTTTGTTTTAAAGACTGGGTCTCTCCAATTTGTCCAGGATACAAAGGATCCTCACTGGGCTCAATCCCATTCTGGATCAGCCCAAGTGCTTTGATTTGCTCTTTTCCCAAGTTTACTCTTTCACTCACCATATTGGTGCCAGACTCAATTCCATAGTCCACTATAGCTCACAAATCCCAAGCTCAAGTGATTCACCAGTCTCATTCTCCATGGTAGCTGATAGGAGTGCACTACCATGAGCAAACAGAACATCCATGGACTTTTACCACCTAGGATCCAGATTTATCCTTATCTCTGTTGTTCTCTGGTCTATGCTCTCAGTTCTCTGAGGATCTACCTCCCTGAAAAAAGAAAATGGGCTAAGTCTGCAATTGAGCCCCATCCCAATGTATTATTAAAAAAACCAAAAAACCCCAAAGCACAGAACCAGTCCAAATGAGTGGCTTCAATCCATAACAACCTGAGTCAACCAATTCATTCCCAACAGATGAGACCTATGAAATGCCCTTGTCCCCAGTGGACATGCCCATTTCCTTCATTGAAAGATATAAAATTCAAAACAAATGCTCATCACTCTTTAAGCTCATTAAGTTGATCAAAAAACTTTCCTGATTAGTCCTCTTAATACATGTAGTGCCCTCCAAGGTGCCTCCCTCAATTCACAGTCACATTTATAGGTTGTGTTTCCAAAGGGTTGTTGCTAGCCTGAATCGTAGGGGTAATTCTGTAAGACTGTACTTCTAGCAATATAGCTCACCAGATCTTACTCTTGTGCTTCCTGTTAACAGGCTACTAGTAGAGATAATTAGCTGTTATGAAAGAGCTAGTGAGAATTTACTAAGATGGCATAGTAATAACAATAGCTATAAAATATCTCTTCTGTCCCTGACTGAAACCTGGGGTATACTCTCCCACAAAGGCAGATGTCATTTATATCAAGAGCAGAGACAAATGTGGAGTACAATGGTATTGAGGTACATGTGGGGCTCAGGCAACTGACCACAGTAGGGGCTCAATGTCCTTTCTCTCTCTGTAGAGTTCCCATAAAGCTCCATGCTGAGTTTGGCTTCTATATTGAGGCATTAGTGTTGGTCTGTTGCTACACTGTAGCTAGGTGGGTTTTTTTCAGCTGCGCCCCCAGGAGCTGTTTCTAGTCATCGTTGGCTCTTTTTGCTGCCTGGTATCCTATTCCTCAAAGATATTTCCTCTCTTGAAGGACTGCCTGTATTTGTGAATATTTAAAGGGAACGTTTCTGCTTCCTACAGGATATATCCTTCTGTGTCTCCTATTGGGTGAATAGCTCCTCTTCAAAGTTACATCGCTCATAAGGAGGAAAGAGATTCCTTTCTTTTCTCCCAATCCTTCTTCTCCCCAGGCACTACCTGCCTTGTATTATTTCCTACTTTCTCTAATCACTGAAATTTATCTAGAGATTAGTTATTTAAGTCTCCCAGAGGCTTGGTCAATTCATCAGTTTAGCCAATCCTGTTGTTCCCTTCTTGGCTTAAACAAGGTGTTCACACCTCATAAAAGGAAAAAGACATCTCTATAATAAATTTAATGTAGTGCAGCATTCTGTATTTATATTCTGGGTCTTCCGATGTGTGGGGGGAACTCCTCTTACATATGTAACAACTATGTTTGATATTGTGATCAATACCTCATATTGGACATTTTTGTGCAGTGTGAAGAATGCTAGATTTGGAATCAGGCACCAGGGTTTCCATCTTGGATCTGACATTTGCTAAATATGTAATGCTAGAGTGCTAGATTTGAAGTCAGGAAGCTGTGGATTGGAATCCTGCCTCAGGTATTTACTAGGTGACTCCAGGCTCATTATGTCAACTCTCTGTGCCTCAATTTCCTCATCTATAAAATGAAGGGTTTGGATTCAATGACTTTTAAGATCTCCTGCAGATCTAAATCCATGATTCTATAAACTAATCTCAGGCTTTCTGTGCAAAAAGCACTAGAGAAATAGAGATCAGCATCATTATTATCCCTCTAGAGTCTGGACCCTGAATATTTACTAAACTGAATAAACTAGGGTTAAGCTGTTTGCTTCTTCTATCCAGGGCAATAAGCCAAAAATCTCAGTGGGGAGGCAATGCATTGCACTGGAAAGGACAATGAACTTGAAATTAGAAAGTTTCATAGAATAATAGGGTCATAGGTCTAGAATTAGAAAGGACCTTAGAGGTCATCTAGTCCAACCCCTTCATTTCACAAAGAATCCGTAGAGATTGTAACTTGCCCAAGGTCGCACACATAGTCAGTAACAGTATGAGGATTTGAATTCAGATCTTTTGATTCTAAGTTGTATATTTTTCTTTAAAACTTTTTTAATTTTCCAATTATGTGTAAAAATAATTTTGCATGCATTTTTTAAAATTTTAAGTTCTAAATTTTCTCCCTTCCTCCATCCTTCTAAACCAGCCCATCATTGAGAAGACAAACAATTTGATATAGCTTATACCCATGCAGTCCTGCAAAACGTATTTCCATATTAGTCATGTTGTGAAGGAAAACACAGACCAAAACAGAAATAAGAACAACAAAGAAAAATGAAGAAAGTTTTTAAAAGTATGCTTCAATCTACATGCAGACTTCGTCAATTCTTTCTCTGGAGATGGATAGCATTTTTCACCATAAATCTTTTAGAATCGCCTTAGAATGTCAGCACATTGCTGAGAGCAGCCAAGTCATTCATAGTGGATCATCGTTTAATATTACTTTTACTGTGCACACTGTTCTCCTGGTTCTGCTCACTGCACTTTGCATCAGTTCACATTAATCTTTTCAGATTTTTCTGAAAGCATCCTGCTCATCATTTCTTATAGCATAATAGTATTCCATCACAATCATATATCACAACTTGCTCAGCCGTTCCCTAATTGATGGACATCCCTTCGGTTTCTAGCTCTTTGCACCATGAAAAGAACTGCTATGGATATTTTTGTACATGTAAGTCCTTTTCCTTTAAAAAAAATTCTTTAGGATATAGACCTAATAGTGTTATTACTGGGTCAAACGGTATGCATAGTTTTATAACCCTTTGGGCATACTTTCAAATTGCTCTTCACAGTAGTTGGATCAGTTTACAACTCCACCAACAGTGCATTAGTGTCCCAATTTTCCCACATTCTCTCCAATATTTATCATTTTCCTTTTCTGTCATATTAGCCAGTTCTGTCACAATTAGCCAATTAGGTGTGAGGGGATACCTCAGAGTTGCTTTAATTTGCATTTCTCTAATCAATAATAATTTAGAGCATTTTTATGACAATAGAGAACTTTGATTTCTTCATCTGAATACTGCCTGTTTATAACCTTTGACTATTTATCAATTGGGGAATGTCTTGTAATCTTATAAATTTGACTCAGTTCTCTATATATTTGAGAAATGAGACCTTTATTAGAAGTCTTTATCTGGCTATGAAATTCCACCTCCCTCCAGTTTTCTGCTTTCCTTTTAATTTTGGCTGCATTGATTTTGTTTGTGCCAAATTTAAAAAATTTAATATAATCAAACTTATCTATTTTATGTCTAGTAATGATCTCTCTCTTTCTTGTTTGATCATAAATTCTTTTTTTTATCCATAGATCTGACAGGACTGTGCTCTCCTAATTTGTTTATGGAATCACCCTTTGTCTCTAAATCATATAATCTACTCCGCTATCCATTTCTGTTTTATGGGTGAGTCCATCCCATTCACATTTGCAGCTATAATTACTGTGTCTTTTCCTTCATACTACTTTTCGCCCTGCCTATACTTTTCTCTCTTTCCTTTCACCTTGTTCCTCTTCAAAAAGTATTTTGCTTCTGACCACTGCCTCCTTCAATCTGTCCTCCCTTCTATCAGCCCCATCCCCTTTCTCTTATTCCCTTTTCCTCCTACTTCTCTGTAAGGTAAAGTAGATTTTTATACCCAATTGAGTGCATACATTATTCCCTCTTTGAGCCAGTTCTGATGAGAGTAAGGTTCAAGTGTTGTCTGCCACCACTCCCCATCTTCCCCTCCACTGCAAAAGCTCTTTTGCACCTTTTCTTTATGTGAGATAATTTATAACCATTCTATCACCCCCTTCTTCCTTCTCCTAGTGCACCCCTCTCTCTCACCCCTTAATTTAATTTTTTTGGATACCATTCTATTATAGTCAACTCATACCCATGCCCTCTGTCTATGTATACTTCTCCTAACTGCCCTAATAATGATAAAGTTCTTAGGAGTTACACATATCATCTTCTTTTGTATGAATGTAAACACTTTAACTTTATTGAATCTCTTAAGATTTCTCTTTCTTGTTTACCTTTTTTATGTTTCTCTTGAGTTTTGTATTTGAAAGTCAATTTTCATATTCAGCTCTGGTCTTTTCATCAGGAATGCTTGAAAATCCTCTATTTCATTAAATAGCTATTTTCCACCTGAAGGATTATACTCAGCTTTGCTGGCTAGGTGATTCTTGATTATAATCATAGCTCCTTTGCCCTTAGAATATCATATTCTAAGCCCTCCAATCCTTTAATGTAGAAGGTGCTAAATCTTGTTTTATCCTGACTGACCCCACAATATTTGAATTGTTTCTTTCTGACTGCTTGTAATATTTTCTCCTTGACCTGGGAGCTCTGGAATGTGGCTATAATAGTCCTGGGAATTTTCATTTTGGGATCTCTTTCAGGAGGTGATTTGTGGATTTTTTAAATTTCCATTTTTCTACCCTCTGGATCTAAAATATCAGGGCAGACTTCCTTGATAACTTCTTGAAATATGATGTCTAGGCTCTTTTTTATCATGGCTTTCAAGTAGTATAATAATTCTTAAATTGTCTCTCTTTGATCTATTTTCTGGGTGAGTTGTTTTTTCCGATGAGATTTCACATTTTCTTCTATTTTTTTTTATTCCTCTGATTTTGTTTGATTGATTCTTTATGTCTTGTGGAGTCATCCACTTAACGAATTCTAATTTTTAAGGTATTATTTTCTTTAGTGAATGTTTTGTCCTTTTCCATTTGGCCAATTCTACTTTTTAAGGAGTTGTTTTCTTCAGTAAATTTCTGTACATCTTTTTTCCATTTAACCAATTCTACTTTTTAAGTGAATTTTTATGCCTCTCTTACTATTTGGTCAATTCTGTTTTTTAAGGCATTATTTTCTTCAGTATTTTTTCTTTTTTTAATTTAATATTTTATTTTTCCCAATTATATGTAAAAACAAGTTAAACATTTTTTTTCAAATTTTTACTTTCAAATTTTTTTCCTTCGTTTTCCTGCCCTCCCTCATTCTTCAGTATGTTTTTGTGCCTCCTTTACTAAGCTGTTGACTCTTTTTTTCATGATTTTCTTGCATCACCTTAATTTCTTTCCCCAATTTTTCATCTACCTCTCTTATTTGATTTTTAAGAGCCTTTTTGAACTCTTTAAGGAATGCTTTTTTGAGCCTGAGACCTATTCCCATTTTCTTTGAGGCTTTGCATGTAACTATTTTGCCATCGTTGTCTTCTGAGTTTGTGTTTTAACCTTTTCTATCACCACAGTAACTTTCTATTGGCAGGTTCTTTTTTGTTGTTGTTGTTGTTTTCTCATTTTCCAGCCCATTTCTTTACTTTTAACTTTATGCTGGGCTCAGCTCCCAGGCTGGAGGGACTGCTGTCCCAAACTTCATTTTTCATGCTGCTCTTTTCAGAACTAGTCGTATAAGTTTTCAGTTCTTCCAAAGTGGCATGATCTAAGGAGAGACATGGTCACTGCTCTTCTGGCCTGTGCTCTGGTCTGTGAGAGACCACAAGCATTCTTTTCCACCCTGGAACTGTGTCCTGGGTCCCTGCTCCTGCTAGTGCTCTTCCTCCTCCCCCTGGGATTGGAACCCCGAACAGTGTATGGGCAATACAACAGAGTCTTGCTCCCAGTGGCAACAAAGGGTCCCCTGTAATCACCTTCTGACCAGTTGTCTGACTCCTTTACCATCTGTGGGATGAGAGCTCTGGAAGCTGTTGCCAATTCATTTGTCCCCTGGCTTGCTGGCACAGCCTGCACTGGACTGTGCTCCACTCATCCCAGTGCAACAGACCTTTTCTACCAACCTTCAAAGTTGTCTTGGGCTAAAAAATTATGTCCCCTGGTCCTTTTGTTGGTTTTGCTGCTCCAGAATTTGCTTTGAGGCATTATTTTAACATTGTTTGGAGATGAATTTGGGAGAGCTCAGAAGAATCTCTGCCTTTACTCTGACATCTTGGCTCTGGCCCCAAAAGGTCAAGAATATGAAGGGAAATAATGAAAAAAAAAAGAGAAGGAAAGGGGCCTAGCAGGACCTGATCTCAAACTCTACTACAAAGCAGTAATCATCAAAACAATTTGGTACTGGTTAATAGAGGGGTTGATCAATGGAACAGATTAGATACATAGCATACTTAGTAGACTAGTGCACACTAAAATAGATCCATCAGTGAAACTGATTAAACACATAATATATAGAAGTAAGCAAACTTAGGAGCCTAGTATTCAACAAACCCAAAGACCTCATTTATTGGGGAATCTTCGCTATTCAACAAAAACTTCTGTAAAAGCTGGAAAGCAGTCTGGTAGACATTAGGTTGAGAGCAAGACCTCACACATAATACTGGAGGGGTTTTGCCATTTCCTTCTCCAGCTCATGTTATAGATGAAGAACTAAGGCAAACAAAGTTAAGTGACTTGCCCAGGGTCACACCACTATTAAGTATCTGAGGCCAGATTTGAACTCAGGAAGACTCATCTTCCTGACTCCAGGCCCTGCACTCTATTCACTGTGCCACCTAGCTGAAAATTTTTTTCACATCATCCTTTTGTTGGTTTTGCTGCTCCAGAATTCATTTTATGGTGTTATTTTGATGTTGTTTGGGATGAAATTTGGGAGAACTCAGGCAAGTTCCTGCCTTTATTTGCCATTTTCTGTTACTGTTCTGTATATTTTTTCTGTTGCATACCCAGACAGTATTGTGTTAATTCCATCAAGCCCTAGAGCACAGCAATGTGCTTTCAGTGACTAGTGTAAGAAAGAAATTTGTCTTTATGACTCTCTACTTTGTAGAATATTTATCTGTATTATCTTTTGCATCTTGTCTAGTAGAATGTAAGCTCTTTAAGGGTAAGTATTGCTGCATTTTGGTCTTTGCTTTGCCAAAGACAGCTGGCTGGTGGCACAATAGATAGAGCGCTTCGCCCGGAGTCAGAAAGAGATAAGTTCAAATTCAGTCAAAGGTTTTTATTAGCTGTGTGATCCCAGAGGTCAAGTTGCTTAACCTCTGTTTGTCTCCATTTCCTCATCCCCAAAATGAAGGTAAAAATGGTACTTACTTCATAGGATTATTGTGAGGATCAAATGAAATAAAATTTGTAAAAATGTTTAGCACAGTGCCTGGTACATAGTATGTGCTATATATAAATGCTTATTCTCTTCCTTTCCCCCTCCCCCTCTGTCTCCCTAGTGTTGCATACAGAGACTTGTGAACAATAGGTGCTTAATAAATGTTTGTGGAATTGAATCAAGCTATTCAGACTGGAACAGAAAATGAAGTGAATGAAGAACTCTCATTGTGTGGACTATGAACTGCAGTTGAAATGGATGGGTAGTCCATCCCTTTGTTAGAAAAATCTGAAACAAAAATCTATTACAGGAGTGAGTTAAGGAAAGCCTTTATTATGCTTCTCATGAGAAGCAGGCACCCCACACTCTAGTAGCACGTGCCTGCTGGTACAGCGGTAGAATCAACTTTTAAAAGATTAGTAAGATCCATACTCATCCCACCTGAGCCCAGGATTAGACCAGCTCATCTGAGTTAGGCTCTTCCTGAAACACCCATCCCATGTTCCTCCATGTCATGTCAGTTCATGCATCCCATGTATCCCATGTTCAAAAATGGCAGCTATCTCCACCCTTGGGGTATGTCAGTTAATATTCAATAAGCTTATTAAGCAAGCGCAGTGTAGAAAAACCTTTGCCCTGTCAAGGTCCGGTCCTTGACCCTGAAGTGTTGCAACTAGTTTAGCCTCCAGGGCTTTTTCTTCAGGAACTAGTTGTTTGCAGAATGTTTGGGGTACTTTCTGATTGGTTGAGGAACTATCCACAAGATCTTGGAAGTCCTTCTCAGAATCCCCTTGTTGTATTGTGGAAGCCTAACTCCTAATCCTTTCTCACACCTTATGGTTATTAATATATCTTGAACAGGCTGTGTAAATGGCTGATGAGCTGTACCCAGAACTGCAGAATAGGGAGGTTGGACTTGGTCTTATTTGGGAAACTGGGAGTGCTTGCAGTGACTCCAAACTCCTCAGTACCACAAAAATTCAAATCTGTACATCATTATTCTCATGGAGATGCTACAGAACTGTGAATCACAGAACACCATGATCTTAGAAGGATCAAAATTAGAACGCAACACAAAGTGCAATGGAGAGATGCAGGGTGGGTCTAAGCAGTTTGCTGTGTATTAACTTTGGTGACTTAGGGTGAAGTGGAATAAATGACATTGATGACATGTATGACTGGAAAAACCTGGTTCTATGGAAAAGAGATTATTCTGAGAACAGAACTAAGGGCGATGAGTAGAAGATGCAGAGCAGCAGATTTCAGCATAAGCAAAACCTGAGGAGAGGGAGAGTGGATGCCTGCTTGCCGAGAATTTCAACCAAAGTGAAGTGTTTATAGATGAGATTCAGGTTTAGGTTTTGGTTAAATGAGATAGTTTCTGAAGTCACTTCCAACTCTGAGATTTAAGTGAGAAAACTAAAGTTCTGAGAGGCTATTGCTCACACAGCTAGTAATAGATCAGATGCTGGACTCCGGATCTCTCCTGACTATAAATCCAGAAATCTTTTTATCGCACTTCACTGTTTCTAAAGAGCTCTTGGAATTCTCTAACTGAGGAAGTATAACACTCATGGTCCTTTCCCAAAATAAACTTAGTCTAATTGGGATAAGACATATTTTACTAATTGGGGAAAGGCACACTTAGCCAAATGTGTGGTTCAAGTGTTAAGGACAAAAAATGCAGGGCTTAGAATCATAGAATATGGGAATATGAAGGAAACTCAGAGGGATCTAGTCCAAGCAACCCCCCCTCCAATGTAGGAATGCCCTCTTTAGCTTTCCTGATAGAGAATCTGGACCAGAGAATGAAATGATCAGGATTGGCTTTGTGGAAACGAGGCTAGACAGATAGCCAGATTTCTCAGTTTGTGAAAACTTCTTCAGCTGGTGAGACAGAGAGGAAGACATATTGACTCATCCCCCCTTCTCCCCTTTTCTTCTTCATTTTCTTAATGAGCTGGGTCTACACACACACACACACACACACACACACACACACACACACAAACACACACACATGCAAACTCGCACACATGCACACCTCTTTTATCCTTTCCTTCCCTGGTTCATTGGCTTTCTTCAAGTCCCAGTCAAAACCTCACCTTCTACAGAAAGTCTTTTCTGATGCCTTTAATTCTTTCCTCTGGTGATTATCTCCAATTTATTCTGCATATACTTTAGTTGCATGTAGTTGTTTGCATGTTGTCTCCTCCATTCAGCTGTGAGCTCCTTGATAGCAGAGATTGTCTTTAATCTTTCTTCGTATAGCACTTTAATATAGTGCCTGGCACATAGCAGGAGTTTAATAAATGTTTATTGACTGACTCCCCAATTCCATTTCTACAACCTGTAGGTGAAGGAGGAGTATCAGGAGATGGTTGGGTAGATGCTTTCTTCAGATGGGGGAACAGAGAAAATAGGTCCTTTGACCCATGAGAAAAAAATCTCAGATACAGGGTGGGTGCAAATTTTAGATTTAATATTTTGGAGTGACATTTCATTTTCATCTCCTAACTTAAATTCAGAACCTGGCCAGCACCAAAGTGAGAAACTGTGCAATGGTGGGAGAGGGAGTAGACTGAGAATTTTCAGGTTGAATGTTCTCTGGTAGCCTGTGGAAATATTGGATCATTTCTTTGGTTTTTATATTTTTATAGCAGTATCAGCAATGCTCATGGGATCTCTGACTTGGACCGTGGCTGGTGGCTTGAGTATGGTGCCACCTGACGGACTATTTAGATGTTGTACTCTTTCTTTGAATAAATAATGTAGTTAACATTAATGTAGAAGGTTTAAAGAGAGCAGCACAAGAGATAGTGGGGGCTGCTAGTATTAGTACAGTGCCCCAGGTGCCACACATAGCCTCTACTTGTATAACATCTGTAACGTGGGGCTAATGATAGTTACTTAGCTCACTGGGTGGCTGTGTATATGTGTGTGTGCGTATGTATATATGTATATATAGAATATATAGAATATATACAGATATATGTGTATACACATATATGTATAACAGTACTATATAAGTGAATGAAATTTATTTAAATAAAATTTCTTTTCACTAAATGACATTTAAGTTGTAAATAGAGCACAGAATTTTAGAGCTGAATGGGGCTTTGGAATATTCATTTAACAATAATTTATTAAAGATGTATTTGTGGGAGGTATCTTGGGATGTAAGGTAAAACAAAACAAAACAAAACACCAGTTCATGCCCTCAGGGAGTTTATGTTCTATTGGAGGGAATGATATACTTGCAGAAAAGTAAATACTAAATACGCAAAGTGGATGCTAAGTAATTTTCAGGGGTTGGGTAGCACACTAGTAATTAGTGGGATCAGTACAGACTTCATATAGGGGGTAATGCTTGAGTTGATCTTTGAAATATGCTGGGGATTCTAAGTGGAAGAGGTGAGGAGGGAGTGCATTGCAGGCCTGACTGCTAATTCTAGAACCCCGGCTTCCTGACTCCCAGCCTCAAGATACATACACACACACACACCCACACACACACACACACACACACACACACACACACACTCACACACACACACACACACACACTCTCACACTTATAGTGCACATTCATGCACTATAGGGGACTGACTACCTGTGCAAAGGCCTGGAGGTGGAAGAGGGAGTGCCATCTATAGCAACCAATAATAGGTCAATTTTGCTGAAACACAGAAAATGTGAAAGAGAACAAAGTGCATTAAACCTGAAAAGGTAGGGATGGACCAGATTATAAAAGGCCTTTAAATGTGAAATAGGGAGCCATGGGAGTTTCTTGAGTAGGGGAGTGACATGGTCAGACCAAGATAATTTTTTTTTTTACAAAATTTAGGAATATCAATTTGGCAGCTGCATGAAGATAGATTGAAGAGAGGACAGCCTGGAAGCAGACAGACCAATTAGAAGGATGCTACAGTTGACTAGATGAGAAGTGATAGGTCTGGATCAGATAATGTTAGAGCTGAGAGATAGGTTAGAGATTATCAAGGCCAACCCTCCTTCATTTTACAGAGGAGGAGACAGCTTTAGGAAGGAATGACTTGCTCAAGTTCACACAGCAAGTCAATGTCAGAGCTAATTCTAGAACCCCAGCTTCCTGACTCCCAGCCTCAAGATACACACACACACACACACTCTCACACTTATAATGCACATTCATGCACACACTTATGTGTAAATCACATATACATTGTTCACTAACACATTCATATGCAAGACATTCATTCTCACATTTGTTCTCATACACACAACATATTCATAAAATTCACACCAACTCATACACACTCTCTCTTTCTCTGTTTAAAGCTATGATTTGAGACCGTGGAAAGATTCCAAGGGCCCTGCTGTGCTGCTGAAGAGGAAAGGCTCTTAGCAGCATGCTCCTGTCCTTGATACCAGAAAATCATTGTCAAAACTGAGCCCCCATCACCTGTGTCAACAAGGCCCTGGGCCGTGTTCTCTGATTCCTGGCTGCTCTGTCTTTCTGCTCTCCTCTCTTTTATCTTTGTCTTTCTCTTTCTGCGGATCAGTTCTTTCTTCTTCTCTTTGTCCTTTTCTTCCTCTCTGTTTACCTCCATCTCTGTTTTTACCTTCCTACCTCTTTCACTTCCTGTTTGCCACTCTCTCTCTTTATGTCTAGGTATTTATTTTCTTCTCTGTAAAAGAGGGCGCTGAACTAATCTTTCTTCCTTTGTTTCTTCATTCCTTTCTTCCTCCCTCCCTGTCCTGTTCTTCTTTCTCCTCTCTTTCTCCTTCCCTCCTTTCTTTCTTTCTCTCTCTCTCATTCTTCCTTCCTTCTTCCCTCCCTTCCTTCCTTCCTTCTTTTCTTTCTTCCTTTTTTTCTTTCTTTCTTTCTGTCTGTCTGTCTTTCTGTCTTTCTGTCTTTCTTTCCTTCTTTCTTTCTTTCCTCCTTTCTTTCTTTCTTTCTTTCTTTCTTTCTTTCTTTCTTTCTTTCTTTCTTTCTTTCTTTCTTTCTTTCTTTCTTTCTTTCTTTCTTTCTTT
>NW_020945437.1:20270802-20376918 GCF_900497805.2 Vombatus ursinus
TTTCTTTCTTTCTTTCTTTCTTTCTTTCTTTCTTTCTTTCTTTCTTTTTCTTTCCTTTCTCTCCTTAACTTAGCCAAGGTGAAGTGCAATGTCTACTTACAAGCTTGATGCCAGTATTGATAGGTATGGAAGATTTGACCTGTTTCATTTTTCTGACTTTGGCTGGTTCACCCCTTCTTAGGCATCCTAGTATCTCTCTGCTCCCAGGAGCTCACCATTTTGGTACCACACATAACACAGACATCAGATTGCCTTAGCCCTACTGGAACTCAATACTCCCAAACTCAAGCCAACCACCATCTGCAACTTCCCCAACATCAGGGACTATAGGCATATGCCCTGTCACTCAGTCTGAAATGATTTCAGAAGTCCCTTCCATCTCTAAATCTTATGTGCTTGTGATCTTTATTTCATTCTTTTTGTCTCTCTTAAAGAAAGCACTTTGGAAAACTTGAAGTGCTATACAAATATTAGTTGATATTTTTATTCTTTCTTTCTTCCTTCACAGTCACCCTATTCATTTTCTCTGTTCACTTGGTTTTTTACTTCATTCTGTCTCTCTCTCTCAGTTCTCCCTATATCTCCACCTGTCTCTCTATTTTCTCTGTCACCTTCTTTACCTCTGTGGTCATGTCTCCTTTTTTTTTCCTGTTCTTCCCTACCCTCTTTTTTCATAGCTCCCATCTCAAAGGTCTCTCTCTGGCTTCATCTAATTTCAATTTCTTCTCCTTGCACGTCTCCTCCCTCTGTGTTTCCTTTCCTTCCTTTGCCTGACCTCATCTGGATTTCTAGGCTAAATCACAGTTAGAGTTCTGGGTCCCTGAAGCAATACTGTCCCATGTCACGTTCTCACAGGCTATAGAGAAAAGTCTCTGGTTCCCTCCTGATCCATGGAAAGCCCAACCATGTGCCATTGTCTACATCAGGTGGGATAGGCTCTTATTCCAGCCTCAACCAAATCTATCACTTAGAAATAGCTGCAGGCAGTTTCTCTCTCTCTCTCTCTCTCTCTCTCAGTTTCTCTCTTCCCCCTTTCCAAACACAGCAGCTAGCCACTATATTGTCTGCATGTGTCTATAATTAAGTACGGCTTTTGGCCCCAGAACCCATAGGAGAGCATGGAATATTAGAGCATTTTAAAGGTAGAAAGATTATCTTGGCCACTCTTCTCACTTTATATAACACTCTAAAGTTTGATTTCATCAGTTTTTTGCCTCCATGGACAAAGGTCCCAATGTCTCTGCACCTGAGTTGAATATTTTCCTAGTTACTGTGGTCCACTAAAACCCACTAAAATGGAGTGGACTCCATTAGATACTCAAACCAACACTTTGGTAATCAACTTTTCTGCGTTTAGCTAGCCTGGTTGTACAACCCCAGACACACAGCCTTGAAACCCTCTAAACTTGATAGGATCTGCTAGAACTTGGGCTCCACCAGCAGAAACTTCAAGAACCCAGGAATACCTCTGCCACGGTAAGACACCAGAGCAGGACTTTAGTAGAGGACAGGTAAGGTTGCATCAATTCAACTCAAGAAACCTTAGTTTATAAACCTTTATCTATTTGGAGTGGAAGTCTTCTTGTACCAAATGTCTAATAGGGAAATGTTTTACATTATTGAACATGTATAACCTATATCTGATTGCTTGCTGTTTCAGAGAGGGGGAAGAGAGGGAGGGATAGAATTTGGAACTCAGAACTTTAAATAAAAAATTAAATTAAATTAAAAATTGATTAAAAAAATAAATTAGCTATGGAAGAACTGGCAGTCCTTACCCCTTTGCCCTACATGACTTCAGCTGGGTGTGACTGACATCTGTTTCTAATCATGTACTTTTATGCATCTGACTGGTCTATTCTTATTTGTGGTTAACTTATCCTTTGCATTTCCTTGAGTCCCCTTTTTAGTGGCATGAGGGCATGAGGCAGCTCTAGGAGCTACATAGGATTAAGTGACCTTTCCTAATTCAGGACTCTTTCTAACTTGGGGCATAATTATGAGCCAGTCCTATAATTTCCAAAGGCAGAATCACTAAGAACTTGGAGGCTTTGAGGTTTGTATCATCAGACCATGAGCCTAGCATAGTGACTCCTAGGGTTATACCTATACACATATATACATATAAATATATATATACATTTTATATATATATTTATATATAAATGCTATCTCCTTCATTAAAATATGAGCTCTGTGAGAGCGTGAGCCAACTTTTTCCTAGACTGGATTGGACTTTTTTTCTTTATGTACTAGTGGGAGAGTAAGACTTTTGGGGAGGATATTTTGTATCAACTATACCACAATAACAAATACTCTTTTTAAAAACCTGATTAAGTCTGGCTGACTAATAATCATGGTGGAAAGCACACCAGGGGAATTCTTGAGCTGTAGTATTCAATAGGCAACCCCCTACCCCTCAGAGATAACCCTAGAACCCTGAGGGCACATGATGGCCGTACTCTCTGGCCTGATTTGTTAGTGAGTGGAATCTATGGGATTCTCAAGGCAGGGTACTTCAAATCATTTTAGCAAGCATCTTCTAGGGTCCTCAGATTTCCCCAGCTCTTCTTATCTAGGAAGAGAAAGGAGACCTTTTTTCCCCTTTAGTCCAAGTGACAGAAGGTTGCTGTGATGGTTAAAGTGCTAGAATTAGAGTCAGGTGACCCTAGGTTCTAATCCCACATCTTATACTTACTAACTCTGTCAACATGGATGAGTCACTTCTCTACGAGACTCACTCTCCTAACTTATAAAATAGGAATAAGAATAACTGTAGTCAGTACCTTATGGGGGGTGGTGAAACAAAAATCCTCTTTGCAAATCTTAAAGTACTATATGTGTTAGCTATTTTAAAAAATTAAATCCAAAACTTTAGTAGGGAATTTAGTAGCATCCAGTAATGCTACTAAAATAGAAAATAGTAACATCTAGCAATGGGAGAAAAAACATATCAGAGTTGTTTTCCAAGGTATTCATTTACCCCTCCTTGACTTTGAGCTGGGCAAAACCCTTCCCAACGAGGCATTCCCTCAATCTTTCCCTGTCTTCCCTTTTTCAGCCCCAACAAATGGTCAAGTAGCCTCTGCTTAAAGACCTCCAGTGATAGGGAATGCACTGTTCTCTGAGCACCCTCTTTCAGTTTGTAGAGCTCTGATCATCCAAAATCCTGGACTCGAAAGCTGACCCTAGAGGACATCAGGTACAATTTCTCCATTTTACAGATGAAGAAATTGAGGCACAGAATTAAGCCCAAGTGTCCTCTGATTCCAAATCCAGGACTCTTGCCACTAACCAATCATTAGAATTTCCTGGCATGGGATCTTGGATGATTGGACTCATGAATCACTGGGACGCACTTGGGATAACTCATGTTTTATGGTTCCTTGTGGTTTAGAAAGTGAGTGCCACAAATCAACTCAAGTAATGTTTTCCCAGTTTTAGAGATGAGAAAACTGAGGCTTAGGAAAGTTGAGTGATTCATTCCCCATGACAGTTACTCTATGTCAGAATTCAAATAGGGACCCAAGCCTGACTCTAAGTACAGAATTCTTTCTGGGAGACAGTGTAGTATGGTGACAAGTGCTGCACTTGGGATTGGGAAGGCTTGGAGTCATATCTCGCCTCTGATCTTTACAAGCTGAGTGGCTGTGGGCTTGTCTCAACGGCTCTGAGCCTTAGTTTCATTCACTGCAAACTGGGGATAATAATACCTATGCTATCTACCACTCAGTTGGGGGCTCAGTTAAGATCGTGTGTAGAAGGAAAGCACTTAGCAAACCTTAAAGTGCCTTCTAAATGTCAGTTACTATTCTGCCATAGCTTCCTCTCAACTACCATTCCCGAAATTGTACCATTGGACATCCATCAATTTCTCCTTGGAGTCTTTTCCAAGTTCCCATTTGAGTCTCAAAATGCAGGTATCACCAAATGGACTGGGAGCTTAGACATTTGCTCACTGAATTACAAAATTTCAGAGTTGGAATGCAACAGCCAATCTAACTTTACCCACTCACTTCCCTTCAATCCCTTCTACACTGTAGCTGATACGTGGTCATTCAGCCTCTGCTTGAAGACTTGCAGTAAGACACCCCGACTCCCACCCCTACCCCCAAGGCAGAGCATCCATTTTTGCGTGGTTCCCGCTCTGAAGAAGTTTTTCCTGATGTTGAGCTGAAATCTGGCTCTCCCTAACTTTCCTCTAGGGCCAACCAGAGCAAATCCAGCCCTTCTTCCACAACAGCCCTTTACATACTTGAAGACAGCTCTCATGTTCCTCCAAATCTTCTCCTCTCTAGGCAAAACATCTCTGGTTCCTTCAACTGATTCTTACAAGGCAGGAGCTCAAGGACCTGGTGGATGCTCTCCATTTTATTGACGCCCTTCTTGAAATGGGGTATCCAGGACTGAACACAGTGCTCCAGAGTCATCTGACCAGGGCAGAGGACAGCAGGACAGTCACTTCCTTATTCCTGAATGCCATGGCCCTCTTAAAGAAGCTCAAGATGCTGTTAGCTTTTTTGGCCATTACATCCCACTGTTGCCCTATGTAGAGTGTGGTCCCTTTCCCCTTGCCTTTATAATGCTCACAGATGGTCCCCCACCTACAGGTTCATCCCTATTCTGGATTCTAGAATTTACCCTGACCATAAGATCACCTGAGAGGTAGGATTTGAACCCAGATCTTTCCTGATTCCAAATCCAGTGCTATTTCTACATCACTATAATTCTTAGATTCTCTGCTCCTATATAAGGATACTTGGGTATCAGCACTTTGGTCTCCCTCTGACTTTGCACCTGAGTTTTAGTAATTGGTTTTCAGGCTTGGCCCTCTCCTAAGATGGTTTCTACAGGACTGGGTCAAGTCAATAAGCTTTTATTAAGCACTTACTATGGTCCAGGAAGTGTGTTGATCACTGGGAACATAAATACAAGCACAAATAAACACAGTCCCTGCTCTTAAGGAGCTTATATTCTCTTGGGGGGATAAAATACATAAAAGGAAGTGGAAAAGGGGAGGGGGAGATGACAATGTCTGATGCAGGGGCGTGGTAGAGAAAGTCTGAGAGTCAGGAGAGCAGCCAGGACAGGGATGAAGATACGACTGGCCAGGGCATCCTCCTTAAAATCATGATTCTGAGAGGAACAAGCCAATCAGAGGGAGAGGCTGAAGGAGCTGCATACTCTTCCAGTCTTAGATGTTAGAGATTCATATGAACTCATTAAGGCCACTCTTACAAAATGGAGGTATTCTTGAGGCAGCTAAGTGACAAAGTAGATTCAGAGTTGGAATCTTGAAGAACTGAGTTCATACCCTACCTCAGGCACTTATTTATTAGCTATGTGACCCTAAGTCTACCAACTGATTGTTGTGAGGATGTCAGTTAATAAACATTCAACTAAGTACCTGCTACAAGTCAGGTACTAAGCTAAGCACGGGATACAACAAAGGTGAAACATGGTCCCTGCTCCCATGGAGCTTACAGTCTAAGGGGGAGACAACATGCAGACAACTACACAACTACATACAAATGAGCTATACACAGGATAAATTGGAGATAAGCAATAGTGGGAAGGTACTAGAATTTAAGGCGGATCCAATGACATAAGAAATGCGAAGCAATTTGTGAACCTTAAAGCTCTCTATAAATATTAGTTACTGTTATTCCAGTAGAAAAGAAGACTGGCTATAAAGCCAGGAAACCTGAGGCTGAGCTCATGTTTGGGTAATGTGCTCTCCCCCATTTCTATCCACTCTGCATTTCTTCCTTGTCTCTTGGGTCTCCATGAGAATTCTGAGGCCTGTTCCCTGGTCTCTCCAATTATACAAAAGTCTTCCTTTGACCTTCCTAGGTCATCTAGTTGCAATTTAATCTTTCTCATTCACTTCAGGCTAATTAGAAAAAAATCTCCACCCAGTCCCTCCTCTTCCTCGTAGTTTAATTTGTCTTCTGGTCCTTGTGCATTGAATTCTAAGCAACACCTCTGCCCTTCCTCCCCCCCCCCACCCCCCCCCCCCCCACCCCCCCCCCACCAATTGTACTTCAAATATTGGCATTGAGATCACCAATGATTATCTCCCCCATTGACAGTAAGCTCCTTGAGGGTACGGACTGTTTTTATTTTTGGTTTTGTATCTCCAACATCTAGCCCAGTGCCCCATATGTAGTAAGTACTTAATAAATGCTTGTGGATTGATTAATTTCCCTAATCACCAAATCCAAAGTTCTTCTTTCAGCCCTTATCCCTTTTGACCCATGAATTTTGTCACTGGTGACCACCTCCTTCTTCAGGATAGTCTCTTCTCCACTAACTAAAGAGGAGCCACAGTCTGTGAAGAAGGCAGGTCTCCTTCCATCTCTCTTTCGCCTTACTTTTTTGCTTCCTTTTATGGTAGCACTTATTTTTTTTTATTTAGAACTTAAACACGCTCCCTCACCCCCCGGGATCATTTTCAAATACAAAGTAGAACACTAGAAGATGATTGTATATAAAATTGTGAATGTTATATCACTTGCCTGTTTAAAGGAAGCATATAATAAATTCAAATTGTTTCTTTCAAAACTGTTCTGCATGTCTGGGCTTCCTTCTGAACACTTTTCTGTTCTCTCATGTGCACATTTTAAACTATTTCAATGGCTCTATTCTGTTTTATTTTCTCTTCTTTTTGGTATCACCAAAAGTGGCTCTCCACAACTCTTTCCTTCAATCCAGTTTGATCCATCAAGGTCATTATCCCTTTTTTCCCTCTGTATTCTCTCCTTCGGGATCTCACTCACTTCCACCAGTTTAACTACTCTCTCTATGCAGATGACTCCCAATTCTATCTCCAGACCTGACTTGTCTTCTGAGCTCCAGGCCTGTAACTCCAACAGCCTACAGAATATCTCCACTTGGGTTTGTCCTCAGAGCCTCAAACTCAACCTATCTAAACTAGAAGTGTGCTGGAACCAGCTCATATAGGTTTGTGAAAGCTGATGGTTAAATTTTCAGTGTTTTCATTTTTCTAATTATTTGCCTGGAGTTTTCCATTAGTCTTGAGGTCCAGCACCCTGGACCATGGTGTCTAGCTACTACTTGAATAAACAAACAAACAAACCATCTGCTGGGCAGCTTCATGCCCACAATCTCTCCTAAGCCCAGGCAACCAGCAGACAGTACCTGGGCCTCTCCAAACCCCGGAATTCTAGGAAATCCCCAGTTCAGTTTGCTTGGTCTTCGTGGCTGCTCCTCTGAGCAGGCAGAGGAATATATACTGTATAACCCAGTTCATAATGGTGCATGAGAAGGTTGGCCCTCGTCTCAGCAGACTGTGGTTTAAACTCCTATCTCAGACACTTACTCCTTGGTCAAATTACTTCACCTGATGGGCCACGGTTTCTTCATCTATTAAAAAGGGTTCTGAATTTGTTCTTTAGTCATGTTGGACTCTTCATGACCCCATTTGGGGTTTTCTTGGGAGAGATACTGGAGTGGTTTAACATTTTCCTCCAGTTCATTTTACAGATGAGGAAACTGAGGCAAGCAGGGTTAAGTGACTTGCCCAGGGTCACACTGCCAGTAAGTATCTGAGCCTGGATTTGAACTCAGGAAGAGGAGTCTTCCCAATTCCAGTCCTGGAACTCTATCCACTGTGCTACCTAGCTTCCCCCGCCACCTAGCTGCCCAGCACTGAACATGATGATCTGTAAGACCCCTTCTAGCTATCAATCTGTGATCCTATGGTTTATGGAAGGCCATCAACAAGAAGAGAGAAGGCCCAGAGAGTTGTAATCTGCACCAATAAAGGAAACATACACATCAAGGAAACAAGAGGTCTTATGAAAAATCAAAATCATTTGTACTATAGTTATTTTTGCATGTGGAGCATCTGTCTTTCATTCTCCAGGGGCCCAGGGGGGTGACATCATTTTTCATTTTTGTAAACCCAATGGCTCCACCATTTGCTAGTTTGGAGAGCCTTCACCTTTCTAGGCCTCAGTATCTTCCTCCTAAAATCCTTTCCAGCTCTAAAGTTGTAATCTTGTGATGATTGACTCCCACATCCAGGCATGAGGTAAAGATTCAGGTATTCTACACCATGGATTACACGGTCTCTAAGGCCCCTTCTAGCTCTGACATGCTATGATTCTGTGAAGATGGAAGGATACAACTGAGTGCTTAAGAAATACATGCTATTGAGTTAGAGTGAGGAGTGACATATGGTGTGGTGCCTTAGAAAAAGTTAGATCTGGAGTCAGAGGGATTAGGTTCCTGAGTCTGTTGCTTGATACATGGATGGCCTTGGGCAAGTCACTTAACCACTCTAGGTTTCCATTTTCTTAGCTATAAAATGGGCAGGGAGTGTGGTGTGGTGGGGGTTTGAACTAGACAGCTTCTAAGGTCCCTTCAAATTCTGAATCTATGATTCAGAGATCCAGTCCTAACTTTTGGAAGATGGCTGTAGTATGTTAATGTCATTATGACCAAAACTCAATTCATTATCTTTCTCCCACTGCCTGCCCAACTCCCTAATTTCACCATTATTGTCGAAAATGTCATCTTCCTCCCAGTCATCCAGGCTTGCAACCTTGACTCCTCACTCTCTCGCTCCTCAAATCGAATGTGTTGACAGAACCTGTCGATTTTGCCTTCATAATATATCTCATATACGTCTGCTGATCTTCTGTTATTGTTTAGTTTTTTCAGTCATGTCCAACTCTCCATGACCCCTTTTTGGGGAGTTTTCTTGGCAAAGATACTGCAGTGGTTTGCCACTTCCTCCTCCAGCTCATTTTCAGATGGGGAAAATGAAGCAAACAGAGTTAAATGACTTGTCCAGGGTCACACAGCTAGTAAGTGTCTAAGGCTGGATTTGAACTAAAGAAGAGGATTCTTCCTTACTGCAGGCCAGGTATTCTGTCTACTGCACCACCTAGCTGCCTGCTACTGATGTTACCTTCATAATATCTCACGTATCTCTCCTATATGGCTTTCCCCTGACGCTGTCACCACCCTGGTGGAAATTCTTATTACCTTAGTCCTAGACTATTGCAATAGCCTGCTGGTTGGTCTGCTTGCTACAAGTCACTCCAGTTCATCCTCCACTCATCTGCCAAAGTGATCTGTCTAAAGTGCAGGTTTGACCGTGTCATCCCCACTCTCGGTACCCTCCAGTGGCTCCCTGTCAACCTCAGGAGCCAATATAAAACCCTCTCTTTGGCATTTAAAGCCCTTCAGAACCTATCCTCCCAACCTTACTTACACCTTACTCCCCACACATAGTCTTTGATCCAGTGACATTGGCTGCTGGCTGTTCTTCATACAAGACATTGCATCTCTTGACTCCCGGATTTGCACCAGCCATCTTCTTTCCCTGAATTCTCTCTCTCCTCATCTCTTCCTCTTGGCATCTCTGACTTCCTTGAAGTCACAGCCAAAATTCCACCTTCTACAGGAAACCTTTCCTGGTCTCCCTGAATGCTAATGCCTTCCCTCTATTGATTATTTCCAAATTATCCTGTAAAGCTTATTTGTATGTAGTTTTTTATAGCTTGTCTCCTCCATTAGACAGAGCCCCCTGAGAGCAGAGACTATCTTTTAACTTTCTTTGTATCCCCAGAGCTTTACACAGTGCCTGGTCTATAGAGGACCCTTCATATGTGTTTATTGGCTATTTTATTGAGTATATGGGATAGGAGAGGCTGGAGGCAGAGAGACCATTGAAGGCTGTTACAATCATCCATGGGAGAGGTGGGGAGCCCTGAACTGGGAGAGTAGCTGCGGGAATGAAGAGGAGCAGACAGAGAAGAGTTTTGAAGGCAAGCAGAGAGAACTGGGCTGGTTGTGATTGGTGAGAGAGGAAGGAGAAAAGGTAACTGTCCCAGAGCGTCAAACCTTGTCCTCCTTAGCAGTAGCTTCCAGTTCACTGAGCTAATGTGTCCGACACTCAAAGAGAGGTGTTTTACAGTGGAAAGATAGCAGCATGGCATTGAGTGCTTTGCAATCTCCACATCCATTCCAGGCTTGTCTTCCCCTAGACTAGGCGTGGCAGAGACCCGCCTTAGAATCAAAGAATGCCCGAGCTGTCCAGGTCCTCTCCACTGATAGAGGAGAAAGCTTCAGCTCTGAGAGGAAAACCGATCTGCCTATAATCACCCAGAGAATCGATGTCAGAGCCAAAACTTGAATGTTGGCCTTCTGATTCCAAATTCAGCACCCTTTTTGCCACCTGGCACAGCCTTCCTTTGGCTGTTTTCTGGGAAGGCTGGTGGGCTCAAGCGAACAAAACTTTCAAATGAAAATCACCAGCATGCTGATTTTGAAAAAGGACTCTGTGGAAATCCTAAAACCTTGGTGGTGTTTTATATTCCTGGCTGGAAACTTCTTCACCCTTGCCCTCGGGGAATTTTTTTTTCTCTGTTTATCTTTTTATGCCTTAAAAAGCTGGGGTTGGCTTTCTCCCTCACATTGCATTCTGATCTTCTCCTCCCAAACCAGCTCAAGCCCTGGCAGTGTGTCTGAGGTATAAATTGGGTACTATAATCATCAGGGTGATTAAATTCAAAAAAAGAGAAACCCTGCCTCTCAAACTGCAACATTAAGATTGCAAATTTAAACACACAGACATCAGGAAATGTTGAAGTTACAGATCTCATAAAAATGTTAATTTGTTCCCATTTTACACATGTTGCACTAAAGATTACTAGCTGGTCTGTTAAATGCATACTTAATAAATACCATATGGAGTGCAGATGAGCTCACTTAGCTCAAAGCTGTTTACAACCTCATGTAGCCTTTCCCAATCACAGAAAACCTTTTTGCCTCCTTTTCCTCAAGCATTCCATATTCTTAGGGAATCTTCTGAATCTCGGAAGAGCATCTAGAATCCCATTCAAGCCTTCTACATCCTTGTGGAATCTTCTGCATTCTTTTAGAAGCTTCTGAATTCTCATGTACACTTCTACAATCTTGTAGAGTCTTTTGAATTCTGGAAGAACACCTGGAATTCTCCTCTGAGCTTCCACTGGCTCAGAAAAGATTCTTCAGCCTTGTAAAACATTCTGAATTTCCCTCAATCCTTCCATGTTATTATAGAATCCTCTAAACTCTATCATAGATTCGCAAAGTGGGCCCTGGGGGGCGCTGGAATGATGGGGTAGGGGGGAAAGGGGGGAGTCAGTAGTAGCCTCAGGTGCAATCAGGGGACGTTGAATAAAAATAAGGGGGCAGTGGAAGCATAATGAAAGAAGAGAAGAAATCTTTGAAAAACCATTCATACATGTTTCATCTATTGTGTAACAAAGTTAAAGTCATAGTAATTATACTATTTTCCAAATAAATACACAAAATGCAAGTTATAACCTATTAGTGGTCAAGTCCACAGACAGGTCTTAACAAACAAGTGTTGGCAGGTGAGTGTGTTGAGTATTATTGGGAAGTCCAGCGTGCATCGTCAGGAATGTGTGTGTGTAATGACTTGTTTACAATACAATACTATATGGTTACATGGCACAATATTTCGTCATCAAAATTTCAATGCAGGAAAAAACTCACAAATTTACAATAAATTATTAAATTTAAGATGCATCATTTAAAAAATTAATTATACAAATTAAAAAAAAACTTTTTAAAGGATTAAAAAAAGTAGATTTCCAGGGGGGCACTGAGTAATTTTTTCAAAGTGGATAAGTGGGTCAAATAAGTTTGGGAACCTCTGCTCTAGATGAGCACCAGAACAGAGATCTGACCACATCATCCTATCCCCAACACACACATATACAGTCACTCAAACACCTCCTGTGGCTCCCTGTTGTCTCTGGGAGAAAATGTGAGCTCCTCAGCCTACTATTTGAAGCATACCATGATCCAGCTGCTGTCTACTCTCCCAGCATCATTTCACTTTTCTTTCCTTCGTATACTTCTGTTCTAGACAAACTGGTCCACTAGCTGTTGCTGGATGTCACTCCACACTGCATCTGCAGCTCTGGCTGGTCTCAACTCCAGGGAATGAGATGTTCCTCCCAAGTTAAACTCATCATCTCTAATCTCATCACCATGCTGCTAGCTCAAGACTTACCTGACATTACCTCCTTCAGCTTCCTGTCCCCTCTGACTGCAAGGCTGGAGGGTAAAATACCAAACTCATTCCAATGCCTTCCTTTATGCAGGGCAGAAACTAGACATTTTAGCTCACTTCATTCTACAGCTTTTGCTCTGCCTGGTTTCAACTCCATGGAACAAGATGCCCCTAACCAGGTACCCCAGCCCCCCCATTTCTCCTTCACTCTAGCTTTTCTTTCTCCTTTCATGGGTTATCTCTCCCCATTAGATTGTAAGCTCCTTGAGGGCAAGGACTATCTTTTAAAAAATTGTTAGCACCCGTGTGTGGCACATAGTAGGTGCTTAATAAATATCTATTAGATTGGATTAGATTGACATTCTACTTCCTACCTCCACACCTGGGCAAAAGAGGTCCTCCATTTCTGGAACATACTCCCTCCCCACCTTCCCCTTGTAGAATCCATGAAAGCCCTATTCAATTGCCAGTCTCTACTGGAAATTTTTTTATGCCATCCCCATTGCTTTTTCCCTCTTGTTAAGCACCTACTATACAGCAGGCACTGTGCTAAGCACTGGGACACTGGGTTAAGCAAAAAAAAAAATATGCTAACACAATCCTAGGCTTCATTAGAGTTGAGAGGCACAGTATCCAGGTCTAGGAAAGTGATAGCCCTATTGTACTCAAAACCCATTTGAAGAGTTGTCTTCCTTTCTGGGAACCAGCTCAGGAAGGACATTGATAAGTGTCTGGAAGGTGGTCACTAGGATGGTGAAGGGCATCATGATCTTGCCATATTAAAGGCTCTAGAGCAAGGGGATGTCCAATCTTTGTGGGCAGTCTATTCCACTGTGGGATAGTTTGAATTGTTAGAAAGTTTTTTCCCTATATTTAGATGATCTATGTGGAATTTATCCTACTAGATTGCAAGTTCCATGAGGACAAGAGCTCTGTCTCATTTCTCTTTGTGTACCCCTATAGATTCCAGCACAGGCTCCCAGGTATATTAGAGGTTTGTTCAATAAACTAACAGATAAATGAATGAATGAAACAAACCATCTAGGACCATTCAGTGTAGAGGCAAATATAGTCATTTTTTCAGTAACCCTCAAGGTCATCACTATATTACTATGCCCACACAGTCCATCTACCTGTACTCCATCATGCTGTCAATCCAGGTACCTTCCCTTCCCCCACACCCCTTTTTAATTTCCTTTTCTGCATTGTCTTTCTCCATTAGATTATAAATTCCTTGAGGACAGGAACTATCTTTCTCTTTTGTATTTGTATTCCTAGTGCTTAACTTAATGCCTGGCATATAGCAGGCACTTCACAAATGTTTATTGACTGATTGATAGCCCAACTAACATTAATATTGATAAGGACGGTACTGAGTTATTAAAAAAACTCAAATCATACTTGGTACTGTCTATCCAAAGGCAATGAGATCAGTGTGTGTTCCACCTAGGGAAATAGCTTCATGGGCAGCTAGGTGGCGCAGTGGATAGAGCACCAGCCCTGAAGTCAGGAGGACCTGAGTTCAAATCCAGCCTCAGACCAAACACTTGACACTTACTAGCTGTGTGACACTGGGCAAGTCACTTAACCCCTATTGCCTAAAAAAAAAAAAAAAAGAAAAGAAATAGCTTTGCACATTAAGAAAAAGAGACTGGTTCAAGTCTCAGCTCTGACACTTACTACTTGGATAAGTCAATTCATTTTCTTCCTTTGTAAAACAAGTGCACAATGATCTCATGGAGCTCTTGTTTTTTTTAGAAGGCTTTGTAAACCTTCAAGGCACCATAACAATAGGGACTGCTGGTATTTTTAGTCATCTGGCAGTTTTCTTTGTAAAGTATTTGACATACGGAACACGTTGGCATTTGAAGGTGTCAGCTCTATAGAATTTTATAGATTAGAACCTGGAATGCTAGAGCAAAGTCCATCTTGGATTAGTATCTGGGTTGTATTTTCCTACCAGATAAAATGAAGGGGACTGAACTAGATGATCTCCAAGGTATCTCTCAACTCTGACAGTCTATGTTTTGGGGTCTCTTTCCAGCACTAATATTCCATGTTCTAAGGTCCCATGAAGCAGCATAATATAGTGAAAAGAGGTCCTGATTCAGAGTTAGAGGAGTTGGATTTGAATCCTAGCTCTACTGTTCACTACCTGGGTGACCTTGGGCAAGTTTAATCTCTTTGGTCCTCAGTTTTCTTATCTGTAAATTGAGGTAGTTGGGCTAGATGGCTTCTAAGGTCCCTTCTAGATATAAATATATGATCCTTCCAACTCCTCCCAATGCCTTCCTTTATAAGAGGGCAGAAACTGGAGTCGCAGCTCACTCTACTTTGCATCTGCTGTTCTGCCTGGTTTCAACTCCATGGAACAAGATGCCTCTATGCTAGGAACCCCTTGGTGTCCACCCCCATGTTTTCCTGCCTCCTTTTGTGTTCTGTCTTCTCCCACCCCATTAGAATGTAAGCTCCTTGAGGGCAAGGACTGCCTTTCTTTTTTATTAATTCTATCCTCAGCCCCTCTGTATAGTGCCTGGCACATAGGTACTTAATGTTTAATTGGATTGGATTGGAACTCTGCTGTTTTAAGAGCCTATTTTGGGTCTCAAAATCTTGCCCTACAAGAATATACTGTGAATTCTTTTTGCATTCCTTTAGGCTTTGAACATGTAAAGCTGAGGCCAGCCTCTCTTCTTGGTACAATCTCTCAGCTGCAGCCTGCAAAACTCTCTTCCCTCAGCATGCTTTTCTGGATCTGCAATGTCAGAGAAAGTTAATGGAGATCGGGCGCCCTCTGCTGGAAAGTCTTCAAAATGATAACCTTGAGAGAAAGCAGACTAAATCTACATTTTTGTCCCTCCCTTTCTAACGGCTGAATCCCTGAAGGGTGGTCAGAAGGTAGAGAAATTGTACCCTTCCTCTCCCCTCTGCCCTAGAGAACAAAACTAGGAACACCAGGGGAAAGTCAAGGGAGGCATATTTGATGAAAATTTGGAATAGCTGTCTCAGTAACAGTCACCTTTTTTTCCCTTTTTTAAAAAAATGTTGCTTTCTTTTAAATTTGATAACTTGCAGCAAAACAAAACAAAACAAAAGCAAAACAAGAAAAAACCCCAAGCACTCAAATACACAAACACTAGATTTTAAAAGATCATAAGTGAAACTGTACACTCCACTTAGTTTGCTTGAAAAATGATTACTTTTTTTACTGTTTTGCTTAAAAAAATTACTGTCTTTTCTTTTTATATCATCTTCTTTTCCCAGTATGTGTCTTTGATCTCTTCCACTAAGAGAGTCATCTCTTATAATGAAGAATTAAGAAAAGAAAGCAGTTCAGAAAAATTGAGCAACGTATCAATCAAATCTGATGGTGCATACAGTATTCCACACCCATGGTCCCCTATCTCTGCAAATAAAGGAGGAAAATACATTCTCATACCTCTCCTGTGGGGTCAAGCTTGTTCATCATAATTGCACAGCATTCTGCTTTGACTTTTAAAATGAGTATATTAATTTTCATAAGATAATAACAAAATTGAGACATCTAGTTATCACAGTGGTACTAAACTTGGAGTCAGGAACATCTGAGTTGATATCCTGCATCAGATTCTTATTAGCTATATGATCTTGGGAAAGTCCCTTAATTTCACCTAGCCTCAGTTTCCTCATCTGTAAAATGGGGCCAGTAATAGCAAATGAGAGAAAGTGTTTTGTAAAACCTAAAGGATGATGCAAATACTGTTTTTATTATTCCATCCTCTGTGTTTCCCAGGGCCCCTTGTGAACTTGTCTTGTTCTGTGTATTTTTTCCTCCAAATTTTAATGCTGAAATTATTATTCCAGTTGCCGAAAGGGAATAGAGAAGCACTCGCTAGTCTGTAATGATAGGCTGTAACACCTTTTTTTGGCGGGGGGGAACAGTAGGCACATTCAAAGGCAGCTTGTAGTGAAAAGAGTGAGCCTTGGAGTGAAGAAGATCTGAGTTCAAGTTTTGCCTTTAATACATACGAGCTTTACGTGTCCCAGGCAACTCTCTAAGACTATAACACACAATATGCCACCAACTAATAATTGGATCAGAGAAGAGACGTGAAGCAGAGATGTAAAACATATGGCTGTGGGGAGGGGGGCTCATGCTCCCAAGTGCAGCCGGCAGTTTTAGTCTCTTGGCAAAGTTCTCCATTGTGCCAAGTGTCCCTGTGGCTTCCAGTAGTCCAGTCAATTTCTAGAAGCCAGAACAACTTTGATGGAGTCTAGAGCTTCCAGAATCCCCTCAGGAATGAGAAGGCCTAGACCTCAGATTTCTATCCCTTTGGTCAAGACTGAAACAAGAAATAAGCTTTTCACGTATGGTTATATGGGTTCTAAACTGTATTGACATGACTAGGCAAACCAATGTAGAGTTAGGACCAAGAGAAGAGAGGGCAGGGATGTTATACCCCCTCAAAAATTCCTGCTGCAGTGGATAAAGCACTTGCCCTGGATTCAGAAGGACCTGAGTTCAAATCCAACCTCAGACACATAATACTTACTGTCTGTGTGACCCTGGGCAAGTCACTTAACCCCATTGCCTAGCCCAAAAAAAAAAAAATTCATACTGCTGTGCTTGACAGAGATAACTCCAATTTCTACAATGTTTCATAGTTTACAAAGCACCTTCCTCACAGAATCCCTGTAAGATAAGTAGTGTAAGGATTATTACTTTCATTTTAAAGACTGCTCTTTTCTTTCTTTCTCTTTTTTTACCATTGTGACAATTTTATTGACAAAAATAATCCAGCAGACAATATTCACAGACGGTGATCACGGTGACCATTCTTTCTGTGAGTACTATCAGAGGGTATCAGAGTGACATCCTCGATCCACCCAATTTTCATTCCAGAACGTGCCAGGGCTCTCAGGGCAGACTGTGCACCAGGGCCAGGGGTTTTAGTCCTGTTTCCCCCTGTGGCCCAAAGTTTGGTATGAAGGGCAGTGATGCCTAGTTCTTTACATCTCTGGGCAACATCCTGAGCAGCCATCGCAGCAGCATAGGGAGAAGATTCGCCTTTGTTAGCCTTGACCTTCATCTCACCAGTCACTTAGCAGATGGTTTCTTTGCCAGAGAGATCAGTCACATGGACAAAGGTGTCGCTGAAGGAAGCAAAGATATGGCAGACACTAAACACATTCTCTCCCTCTGCAACTTGAGGTCCAAGGCTGATGACCTGCTCTTCCTTCTTTTCCTTCCCCTTGCAAGGCGCCATTTCCAAGGCTTCTGGTCGAAGGATGGGGACCGATGGTGGGGAGGCCGCAGCTCCTTCTCCAGATTTTTCCGAGACCATCAAACTCATCATTTCTCATAGCATAGTAGAATTACATCACAATCATATAACACAACTTGTTCAGCCATTCCCCAATTGATGGGTGTCCCTGCAATTTCCCATTCTTTGCCACCACAAAGAGAGCTTCTATAAACATTTTAGAACATATAGGTTCTTTTACTTTTTCCCTAATCATCTTTTAAACATCTTTAAAATGAGGATAAAAATACCTGCCCTCCCTCCTACTTTTGTTATGAAGATCCTAATGAGATCATGGATAGGAAAGGATTTTGTAAATTGTAAAACTGTGCAAACATGAAGGGTTATCAGTAATAATGATTTGTCATCATCATCATCACCACCACCACCACCTGGCTTATGCTCTGAACAAGACCTGTGATTTCATTGATATAGGGAATCTCTGCTATCAGCACTCTGCAATTATTTGTGTACTTTTTCCTCCCTTCCTTCCCACAATCAGATTGTAAGCTTTCTGAGGCACAGACTGTATTTCCATATCACTAGTGTGTGCATGGGGCCTTGAACAATGATGGCACTCAGTAAAAGTTTGTTCAATTGAATTCACGTAGAATGACCTCTGAAGGCTCATAGTAGCATAGATGTGGAGCTAGAAGGGATGTCAGAAGTCATCCAGTCCAACCTCTTCATTTTACAGGTGAGAAAAATGAACCCTGGGGAGGTCATGACTTTCCCAAGGTCATACAGACGAACGCAAAAGGCAAGATTTGAACCTAGTCCTCTGACTCCAGTGTCCATTGACTTTCCCCCATGTTACAGTGGCTTCTAATACTTTGAGGGTTCTGGATTCTTCATTTGATGTCTAATCTTCTGGCGAATTGAGGGCACTTCAAGGGGTGTGAATTAGAGAATCTGGGGGAATCTTACCTGGAAAAAAAGCCCAGTAGAAAAAAAAAGTTGTGTTTCTCTTAAGAGGGCCAAGTTACATTTAATCATATAACTCCTTAGCCTGGCATTTGAGGCCTTCCACAGTCTGCTCCAAGATTCCCTTCAAATATGAGAGTACTGCTCTTGGAATCACTAAATCTCAGCATTAAAAAGAACCTCAGTGATTTTTCTAGTCTAACCCACATTAGAACAAGAATCTCCTTTACTGCCTGCCTGACAAGTAGTTTCCAGGTTCTGCTTGAAAAACTCTAGAAATGGAGAGCCTGCTGTATCCTGAGGGAAGCCAGCCTACTTTTGGATAGCTCTAATTCAGAAGCATCTCCTGACATCAAGTCTAAAGTGATTTCTTCAACTCCTACCCATTGTTCTTAGTTCTGCCCTCTGAGGTCAAACAGGAAAAGTCTAATCCCTCTACCATATGGCAATTTTTTAAGTGCTTGAAGACAATTATCATGTCTCCCTGAACTTTCTCTTCTCCAGGCTAAACGTCCCCCACCCCCAATTCTTTCAACTGATTCTTATATGTCATGGACTCAAAACCCTTCACTATCCTGGTTGCTCTCCTCTGTATACTTTCCAAGTGCTCAGTGATTGCCTTAAAATATGGCACGCAGAATTAAACACAATACTTCGTATACGGTCTGACCAGGTCAGAGTACAGTGGAAATATAACCTCCTTTGTTCTGATTATTCCTTAATTTTTCCCAAGATTGTAATGGCATTTATGGTTTCCATATCACACTGATGAATCTAGTTGGGCTTGTGGCCCACTAAAACCACCAAATCTTTTCTAGATAAAGCTGTATCTAGAAATGTTGCAGATATTGCACTTGGGAAGCTGATTTTTAAAAAAAAAAAACCTCAAGTTTAAGACTTTACATTTATCAAGCTACTAAAATTTCATTGCCTTAGATTTGGTCCAATGTTTGAGCCTGTCATTCCAGAGAGATCATTTTGGACCCTCACTCTATTATCCAATGTGTTAACTATACCTCCCAGCTTTGGTTCATCTGAAAATTCAATAAGCATGCCATTTATGTTTTTGTCTAAGTTACTGATGAAAATATGAAACAGTGCAGGTACTAGAACAGATCCCTGGGGCACCTCATTGAAGACCCTTCCCCAACTTGACATGAAAGCATTAATAACTGTTCTCTTGGTCTGGCCGTTCAACTGGTTTTGAATGGACACTATCTCGCTTACATATTTCTGTATCATTCTCAAGTATAACACAAATGACTTTATCAAATAGTTTACTAACATCTATATAGATGATATATAGCATTCTGATCTACCAAGTCTAACATAACTGTTAAAAAAAGGACATAAGTGTACTATGGTATGACTTAATCTTGATGAAGCCATCCATCCAGTCTTCTCTCACAAACTGTTCTTGCTGTCTCTGAAAACATGTCTCTCACATTCCAACTCCATATCTTGTTCATGGAATTCACCTTCTCTGCTTTCTTCTGCCCATCTCACTCTGTCTTCCCAGTTCTCCCTAATCTCCCCAAATCTTAGTCTGACTATACTTCAAGCCCCAGATAAAGTCTGCTAAACTATGACTTTAGGGGCTAGGCCTAGAGTCAGTATGCAAAAAGATTAGTCTATTCTAGACTACTGGATGATCTATTAGTATGAAATTTATAGGTATAAGCATAAAATTGCATGCTTGGGCTCAAAAAATCAATGGCACAGGTACCAGATAGGGAATCCATGGCTAACAATGGTTTAAGTGAAGTGGCCTGGAGGTTTTAGTGGATTACAAGTTCAGTGTGAATTGGCAAAGTGACATAGCACACCAAAACACTAATTTAACCCTTGGAGGAAGGTCATGTAAAAATTAGATATTATTAGGTATTAAATATGGAAATATGTTTTGCAAGACTTCACAAGCATAACTGTGTTATATTGCTTGCCTCCTCAATGTGTGGGGGAGGAGTAGGAGGAAGAGAATTTGAAACCCGAAATTTTTTAAATCAATGTTAAAAAAATAAATGAAATGTTGGTCAGAAAAAAAGCATTAGATTCATTCTCATTGGCCTTCAGCAGACAGAACCAGGATTTACTACTTGCCATCCTACAAGGAGTAAAAGATGATCTCATCTATACATGGAGAAACTGAGGCTCAGGAAGGGGGATTGCCTCAGTTATTATCATACAGGTTAGTAAAAAAAGAGTTGGGTTTCAAACCCAGTCCCCGTAACTCCAAATCCAATGCTCCCGACTCTTGAAATTATAGCAAGGCATATTTCAACTTGGTATAAATAAAATTCTTAACAAAGAAAGTTGTCCAAAATTGGAATGGACTGCTTTAGAGAACTGTGAGTTTCATTACTGAAGCTGGATGATTATTTGTCAGAGATGTTGTAGAGTTGATTTCTATTCAAGTACAGTTTGGATTAGAAAACCTCTGATGTCCCTTTCAACTCTGAAGTATTAGGATGCCATGATCTCACCTTCTGGGCAGTTTTCTTGTTTCAGTCCAGTCTAACCTACCAGGAAGAAACTGCCTGCCCGCCTCCTACATTGGACAGAACTGTCCGTGGTGCTGAAAGACACTTCAAGTCTGTTACTGTCCCTCCTTTCCCCTCCTTCCCACCAGTGTTTCCATCATTAGCTACTAGAAGAATATTGGGCTCTTGGAGTTCATTTCTCTGGATCATTTATTCTCTCCTGAGACTTAAGTCAAGGTCAGGGAGGAGGAGATTTGTAATCAGCCTCATATGAAGAATATACTGCAGAGAGAAAAGCACAAGAACTTCTCAGGGGTGCTCAGTGCCAGAAGGCTTCAGTCGAGTGGATCAGCAGCTTGCTGTGCAGGCAGTTGGACAGAAAATCAAAGGCATGGATGAACTGTAGCTGCAGATTGATTGTGACTCCCTGTGGCAGCATGGTGGAAATAGCCTTGGGTGGTTAGACAGAAGTCCCAGTTCTTCTGACTTCTGTCTTTGACATACTGCGTGACTTTGGGCGAGTACCTTCCCCTTCTCTTGACCTCAGTTTCTTCCTCTGTCAAGGGTTAGATTGGTTGACCTTTAAGTTTCCTGCCAGCTTTAGTATTTTATGACTACAGACTCAGATGTCGTGTACTTTTAGAGGCAAAACACCAGGTTCACCAAGACTAGGGGAGCTCAACTTGGATTTGGGATCCAGGCTGATTTAACTTCCTCCCTCTCCCTCCTCAGACATGGCAGGTAAGTGCCTTGAAATGATGAATAAAGGGGATAATTCTATTTCAAACCCATCAGAGATACTCCTGACTACAGCACACCCTCCCTATGCTTCCATGATTTCTATCATCTGAAGGACAGAAAGTCTCTGAATAACTTGAGCTTTACTTCCAAGTGTTATATCTGGGGCAAGGGAGCGGTAAAATAAATGGGTAACAAAATAAAGGATGAGTCTAAGCAGAAGGCTGGAATTTCTTTGACAGATCTTATTCTGCTTATTTTCTTCCCTTCTTTCCTCTTCTACTTCTTTCCCTCTTCCCCATCCTTTTGCTTCTTTTTCTTTTCCCTTTTTTTCTCCCCATGCTCTAGTATGGATCCTTTCTACAACATCCCTGACAAATAGTCAATCAGCCTCTGCTTAAAGTGACTGGAAATTCCCAGCCTCCTCAAAGCAGTCCATTTCAACTTTGGGCAGATTGTTAAAAAGTCTATCTTTATACTAAGTTGAAATCTGCCTTGCTGTAATTTCTGGAGTCAAGAACACTGGATTTGAAATCCAGTTATGCTCTTTACTAACTTGTATGACAATGGCTGAGGCTTTTTCCATTTCTGCACCTTAGTTTCTTCATCTATAAGTTGAGGATTTTAGATGAGATGATCCCTTGCTACTGGCAAGAAGGCAGGCAAGAGATCCTGGTCTACTACTGAAGGTCAATCTGAACAAGTCTGAACACCTCTTTTGTGTGACATCCCTCTGAGAACTGAGTTGGTATTTTGGTGTGCCATGTTTCTTTACTAATTCACATTGAGCTTGCAGTCCACTAAAACCTCTGGGCTATTTTACATAACTATTGTTTGACCATGATTTCTTTATCTGTTACTTGTGCCATTGATTTTTTTTTGGCCCAAATATGGGATTTTTCCTTTATGCCTACTAAATTTCATCCTATTATTAGATTCATACCATAACTGGTTTAATTTTCAAGATTTGTTATTTTAGTAAGGGTTTTTTTTAAATTTTTTTTTGTTTTTGGCTAGGCAATGGGGTTAAGTGACTTGCCCAGGGTCACACAGCTAGTAAATGTTATGTGTCTGAGGCCGGATTTGAACTCAGGTACTCCTGAATCCAAGGCCAGTGCTCTATCCATTGCGCTACCTAGCTGCCCCTCAAGTAAGGTTTTGCACTTCCTGCTTTAAGCTGTTTATTTTTCCAATTCTTTCCTCTTGAGTTCTCATTTCCTTTCTCATTCTTTTCCCTGGAGTTCTCATTTCATTTAGATGATCACTCATTTTGTCCAGGAATTCCAGTAGAGCCTGTGGCAGATCTGTGGTTTTCTTTGAGGCTTTACTTGTAAGTGATATAGAATTATTTTCTTCTCCTGAGTTTCTGTATTGGGCATTCTTGACTCCATTTTTAAAAATCAGTGTTTTGTTGTGTTTATCCATTTTTGCATCCTTACTTGCTGATGTTGGACTTTATTTTGGGGACAGGCTCTGTGTAGTATGTGCTGGAGGTAATCTGTAAGGAGTAACCTGTATTGCTAATAATGATTTTTAACCTCACAGAGAAGAGATGAAAACCAGTGCCAACCTAACCCATAGGTTGACTAGTGGGTTGTCTACTAGGTTCAGTGTAAGGTTCCCTGGAGAGACCCTCCTTCACTCAAATCCCATAGACTGTAAAATATCTCTCCACCCATCCAGGTGTCATGAGGGCTGAAATTTCATCATTAGAGTTTCTCTCCTTTGGCACCCTCCATCATGGGTGCACCTTCAGAATTCAGATACTTTGGGATGGTCAGAACAACAATTCACACTTTCTAGTGCTCTGTGATTCACAAGACACTCCCCTTCCACAACCCTATGAAGTAGGTTGTGCTCATTTCATTTCTCCCATTTCATAGAGGTGGAAACTGAGAGGGGAATTGACTTTCCCAAGATCATATGAATAGAAGGTAGCAGGACTGAGACTCCAATCCAGATATTCTGACTCCAAGATAAGTGAACATTTTATTACATTGAGATTGTTATAGAATGAAAGACTCAAAATTGGAAAGGGATCTGAGAGGATATCTAACACAATTTATACTGAACAGGTATAAACAGGTACACCTTGTACCATTTCCACTTCTGAGTCCAGCTAACTCAGACACCTTTGCTATCTTTATCCCTGATTTTTATCCAGTTTTATCCATCTAGTTTATCCAGCCTTTTCTTAAAGTGACAGGAATGTGAAAGTCACCCAATGACAGGAAACTTGCTACTTCTTGAGACAGAGAATGGGTTATTCTCTGACCAGACCTGCTAGATTGTCAGATCCATTTGGGCAGTGACCATATCTTATTCATCTTTGGATCATTTGCAATGCTTAGCACAGGTTCCTGCACATAGTGATTGCTTAGTGGGTGGTTGCTGAATGAATGAACAAATGAATGAATGAATGAATGAAATTAAAACACACCCAAATAATAGTGTATAGCAGATTTCTCTTCTTGTGGTAGAGTTCCAGCAAGGAGAAGGTCATGGAAGGCAAATGAAAGAGAAAGGAGAAGGAGTTCTGATTTCAGTAAATTGATTTATAGACAACACTGGGAGACAAATGGTGTGAGTATCATTATCCTCATTTTAAAGAAGAAAAGAAACCAAGGCACAGAAAGGAGACATGACTCCCTTGCAGTTACACAGCCAGTAAATGTTAGAGCTGACACTAGAACCTAGGTCTCCTTATCCCTTGTCCAGTGCTGTTGCCATTAGATTGTGCCAAGGGAGAAAGAATTCTCAAAAGGAAGGTTTCCTTTATTGCCCTAGATCTGACTTGGTACAGGACTGCCCCAAGGAGCAATAATGGTAGAATTTTATGTACTGTGGTCCAAAGTGGTAACAAAGTTGATTCATTGAGGACCCCTACTCTATTCCAATCATTATTAATCAATTCAATGTGATTCCATAGGGTAGTGATTTTAAGTTCTGTATATCAAGTCCCAGAGCTGTGAGCTGCAGATTGTAAGATTGCTTGCTTAATCATAGGAAGTCAACTAGAGACCCTCCACCCTTGTTTTTCCTTGTCATGGTGACCAAGCCCGGTATAGCAGAGGTGACTCAACTACATGGAAAGTTCTCCCAATTTATTTTTGTGCCTCCAGACCATTCTCTCTTGTCCAACAGAAGCAGGTGACCATCTTCTGACCCTTTAGTCAGTGGAGATGCCACATGTTTCACCCAACCTCTGACCCTGCTGATATATTGTCATGTTTATCTAAGCCTATGCATCATATGTCAACCAATGGAATTATTATGTATTTGGTATAGGTATTCTTGAATGTCTAGATATAGATCTAACCCTATAAAAATAAGGCCCTGGAAGGAGGGGACATCTTAGATCGTGAGGAAGATCTGAGGTCCACTTTATTAGAGGGGACCATGGACCCTTTAATAAAGTGCCATTAGCTCAGAGCTCTGCCTCTGTTGCTCTCATTGTAGTTTGAATAATTTTTATCTCCATAGTGGTGGGGCGGGGGGGGAATATTTTCTTGCACCAAGCAAATGGAGGAAGGGAAAGTCTTCTCAGAACTCCTCCTTCATCTCATATTTACTTTGCCTTTAGGTAAAGATTGACTCAGGGAACTTTGCAACCTCATTCCAGGCAGCTAGGTATCCCTGGGCTGTGAAGAAAGTACTTCAGAAATGTGAGCTATTATTATTATGATTATTTTTAGTTGAGGTGTTAAGTTATGTAAACCCATTAAGGCATATAGTGAATAAAAGTGAATATACTATGAAGGGAGAGGAGGCAGGGTCCTAAGAGGATGGAATGCGAGGTAGGGAAGTTCTAATGGGCAAGGGAAGAAGGGAATGGGTACGTGGGAGCACTATCCAAATCAGAGCACATTATCTTTATAACATGCTATCATTAAGATAATCACAGCTTCCATTAATATATCACCTTATATTCATTATCTCATTAGATCAGTCCTGTGAGCTCTCCAGTATTATTATACACATTTTACAGAGAAGGAAACTGAGGCTTATAGATGGAAAGTGACTTGTTCAGTTTCCTACAACAGAGGAGAGTTCCAAAATCAGGTCGCTCAACTCTGAGTCCAGTATTCTTTCCATTTGACTATGTGTTGTTGGTGGTGACATTAATGATTTTTGACACTATTGGGAAGTAGAGATAAGGGGCAGAGCCAGTTTTACCCATAAGGTGTGTGTGGGGGAGAGTTGTCATCAGTGGATAGCGACAATAACAAAAACAACAATATTACATCCATTATCTCATTTGAGCTTTACAACCACTTTATAAGGTACTATTATTACTGTTACTGTCCCAACTAGTAAGTCCTTATGGGGTAGGATCAAACTTATCTGGCTGTCACTGAGCCCAATCCAGCACTCTATCTGCTATGCCAAAATTTGGATTATAGCCAAGAACTAGAATAAAGGCCCCGGAGCCCTGGAAGAAACAGGGCAGCAGAGGGAATATTAAAAATTATTTTACCTACTTCACAATTTTACCTTCAACCAGTCCTGCACCTGGTCCCAGATGGTTAGAATAAGTGGAATAATAACCAATTAATCCTGCACATGCATGCACATGTGGTTCAAGGGCACATAATCATCATTCATATCTATATTGTGCTCTCAAATAAAGGGTTTGGATTCCCATCATGACCGTAATATTTACTGGCTCTGAGAACCTAGACAAGGCACTTTCCCTTTCTGGGACTCAGTTTCCTTAGCTGTAAAATGAACATGATAATCCTAGCCTTGCCTCTCTCACAGGGATTAATCAACCCACAAGGATTCATTTAGCACTTACTATGTGCTAGGTACTGTACTAAACATCAAGATACAAAATGAAATGGTGCCTGTCCTCATGGAGCTTATATTCTAATAGGGGAGACAATATGCATAAATATAAACGTGGAGAGAATCTACATGAAATGAATACAAGGTAATTTCGCACTAGCAGCTGAGGCAGATATCAGGAGAGGCTTCATGGATTCTAAGATAATAGATCGAGAGCTCAGAGGGATGTCAGAGACCATCTAGACTAACCCCCTCAATTTACCAATTGGGAAACTGAGGTCAAGAGGTGAATGGATTTGCTTAAGCTTATAGAGGTACTAAGTGGCTGAAGGAAGATTTGAACCCAGGTTGCCTGACTCCAAATCCAACACTCCTTCCTGGAGTTGTACAACTCTTCCCTGCATTCTCTTCTTAACATTTTCATGTAGATATCCTCCCAGAACCTCAAATACAAACATATATCAAACTGAATCCAACATCTCCATTCCCCCATGACCTTCGCCTGGGATATGATGGTTCTCTTCAAGTGTTTTAAGGGCCATCATGTGAAAGAAGGATCAGACCCATTCTACTTGGCCTCAAAGAACAGAATTATCAACAATGGATGCTTGTAGGGGATCTGGAACCCTCTGAGTCTCAGTATACTGCCATCTTGCCACTATCCCCAAATAGAGGCAACGAGGGTGGAAAAACTTACTAACAACTTCTTGTTCAGTTGTTTCAGTCATGTCTTACTTTTCATGACCCCAATTTGGGGTTTTATTGGCAAAGATACTGGAATGGTTTGCCATGTCCTTCTCCAGCTCATTTTACAGATGAGGAAACTGAGGCAAAAAGGGTTAAGTGATTTGACTAGGGTCACATAGCTGGTGAGTGTCTGAAGCCAGATTTGAACTCAAGATGAGTCTTCCTAATTTCAGGCTCCACACTTTGTCCACCAGCTAACTGCCCTTCCTAACAATTAGAGCTATACAAAAAAGAGATGTGGGCTACTTCAAAAGCTAGTGAATTCTCCCTCATTGGTGGTCTTCAGACAGAGGCTAGATTTGCCAGGAAGGTAGTAGAAGGTTACATTGTGGGTTGGGTTAGAAATTAACCTGAGATTTCTTCCCAATTAGGAGATCCTAGCATTCCTCAGAGTCCTCTTTGTCTCTTTCCTTTCACCCACATCCCTGTATCCAACCAGCTGCCACATTCTGTAGGTCCTACATTCACAAGATTTCTCACATTTGTCTCCTATTCACTTAATGCCACTGCTCTATCCCAGGCCCTTATTATTTCTCACTTATACTATTTCAGTAGCATTCCAAAAGGTCTCCTTACCTTCACTTTCTCCCTCCTCTGATGAACCTGTTAATAATTACCCAAGTGATCTTCCTAATGCACAGTTTTGATCATGTCACTCACCCGATAAAACAAACAAAACAACCTTCAGTAGCTCCCTATGGCTTTTAAGATGGATTTCAAACTTCTTAGCGCAGCATTTAACGCCCATCACAATCTATCCCCAACCTACCTTTACAGCCTCATCTCTCAATGTTCAATTTTACATGTATTCTATGTTACAGACAAATTGAACCATTATTTCCCAATCTTCTCCTTCTGTTTTCTGTCAGTATACTTCAGCACACAATGTCTCACATGCCTAGAATAGATTCCCTATGCTGCATCCTCCCTTACCTACTGAACTTTTCCTTCTTCAAAATGCAGTCCAGAGTCTACCTCCTCCTTGAAGTCTTGCTCTCAGCTGAAACTGACTTCTCCTCCAATCTCTTAGGCCAATCTATTCTCTTTTATGTCCTTAAGCACATTCTAGAGTCCAGGAGTGGGGAACCTGAGGCCTTGAGGCTACATGTGGCCATCTATGTCCTTGAGTGTGGCCTTTTGACTGAGTCCAAGTTTTACAGAATAACTCCTTTTATTAAGGGGGCTTCAGGTTCCCCACCTCTGTAACTAGGACCTGAGCTAGGCCTCATGGATCCAGAAATAAAACTAAGCTGACATCAGAAGCTTACAATTTTCCTGGGAGGATGGGTGATGGGGTGGAACATTTATACAGAGAGTTAAAGTGGAAAATAACTTGAGAGAAGAGAACTACATCTTTCTAAATCCCAGGAGCATTATTGGGGAGGCTTTGGACACTGGAGAGAATAAAAGCAGAACAGATAAAGTATGCGAGAGTTGGAAGGGCTCTTAGAATATGGAAAGTCGGAGCTGGAAAGGACCTTTGGAAACAGGATATTAAAAGTGGGAAGGACCTTAGAGATTGTCCAGCCCAGTCTTTTCATTTTATAGTTGAGACAATTTAGACGTTTTTCAGAAAGAGAAATGACATGCTTTAGATCACTTGGTGAGTTAGTTAGAAACTTAGTCCAAAACTCAGGTCCTCTGACTCTTAGTCCAGGCCTTGTTCTAGATTCCACACTGCAGATGGTCTGCACTTGAAAAGTACAACAGATTCAGAGCCAGGACATGGGTTCAAATCCCAGCTTTGCCACTTACTTCAATCAATAAATCAATAAAAATTTGTTTAGCACCTACTATGTACTAGGCATTGTATTTACTTTCTATGAAATTAGGCAAGTCACTTCCCCCTGCCCCTCTGGGGCTGCTGTTTTCTTATGTGTAAAATGAGGAGATTAGACAAAATGGTCTATAAGATCTCCTTCAGCACTAGATTTATAATCTTATGAAGAAATCTATTTATTCTGGCTGAAAACAAAACTTGGGCTAATTTCCATAAAAAAATAACAGTTCCTAGAAACATATCAGTGAAATGAGATTCTGTCCTACGCCAATCCAAATCCTTAAAAAATGATCAGAATATCATATACCTCTTTCCTGGAAGTCTTTCCTGACCAGCTCAGTCCATGACCTCCTTCCTCTGAAACTGAATCAAGTGATGGGAGGCAGACTTTGATTTGATAATGTGAACAATTTCTTAACAATAATAGCTGGGGGAAGGATGTCATGGGCCCTGGTGGTGAGTTCCCCATCATTGGAGGTCTTTCAGCAGAGAAGGAAGGAATGAACATTTATTGAGGACCTACTATGTGCCGGGCACTGTACTAAGTGCCTCACAAAGAAATATTAGCTCATTTGATCCTCAAGACAATCCTGGGTGGTAAGTACAATTTCTATCTGCATTTTACAGTTGAAAAAACTGAAGTAGATAGAGGTAATCGACTTGCCTGTGGTCACACAACTAGTAAGTGTCTGAGGCTGGATTTGAACTCAAGTCTTCCTGATTTCAGGTCAGTGTTCTCTCCACCTAGCTACCTGTAGGCTAAATGGCCACTTGTCAAAGATGCTGTAGAGGAGACTCTTGTTCAGGTGCCGGTTGGATTAGCTGCTTTCTGAGGTCCCTGCCAGTGGGAGAGTCTGAGATTCTATAATTTCTCCTAGAAAATAAAAGAGTTGGCCGAGGAGATCTCTGAGATCCTTTCCATCGCTGTTATGATTCAAAACTCTTCAGAATTACAGAATCTCATTCACTTGGTGCTTCTGTCCTGTGTTGTATTATTAACTCTCTTTCCATGTGTTAATAATTGATGACCAAATAGATGGTCAATTCTACCTCCACAACACCCCTTGAATTGGTCCCCTTCTCTCAAATTATTTCCCACTTTAACTCTCTGCATAAATGTTCCACCCCATCACTCATTCTCCCAAGAAAATTGTATGCTTCTGATGTCAGCTTAGTTTTATTTTTGGATCCATTAGGCTTGTCTCAGGGCCTATTGTATAGTAGAGGTGTGATCATCTTTAGTTGAATTAAACTGGAGGGATCATATCTTATTTTTCTCCTACATACCTCACCTGAGGTATGAGCACCTTGCTCACTGAAGGTGCTCAACAAATTGTTGCTAGATCATTCAGTCAACAAACATTTATTAAGGGCCATCTGTGTATATGGCCCCGTTCCCAGGTAAGAAGGAGCTTATAATCAAACAGACATGGAAATAATATATACAGTTGCAATATGAAGCTGGGTGTGGTAAGTGCAAGGCAGAAGTAAAAACAAAGCATTCTGGCCTGTGGATTCAATGAGATTATGTAAGAAAAACCTTTTGTTAATCTGCAGAATACAATAAAGATGTTGACTCTCATTGAGAGAAAAAGGAGAGAGTTTTTTTTCCGATGGAAATTGGGGAAGGGTTCCAAGAGGAGGTGGCACCTAAGTTTGGTCTCTCAGGATGAGTAGGATTTCAATAGGGAGGGACAGGTGTAGGATGAAGGGACAATCCATTCCAGGGGATGGGGGACTCTATAAACAAAGGTATGGAGGAGGTAAAGTACAAGCATGTTTGAAGAAAACCAAGTTCAGTTCTTGTTCTAGTTAGAAATAGTATTTAAAATCCAGTTTATAAATAAGGAAAAGAAATGCCTCCTATCTAAGATCATTAGAGGTTCAGAAAATCCTATGCCCAATGCAGTAGGAAAGGCTTCTTCTTAGTTAATGCATCCCAAGTTACTTCAGTCCTTCAAGGATCTGTGATTACATGACTATGGCTTCCCCCTCCACAGATGCAGATATTGTACAAACATCCTTTTCTGTGTCTTTTTGGTTTGGTCCAGCTGCTTTTGTCATCTTCATTTCTTCCTTCTATTTCCATTTTCTCCATAAATACATTTGAGGCTGGAAAATGAGAGTCTAAATGAGGTGGTGGCCCCTATGAGACCTCAGGAAAGAGGGCAAGGGGAGCCACTATCCTTGGTCATAAGAAGAGTTTGGTATAAAAATCTTTGAAAATGCTTTTCATAATTTGTCTGTTACCCTTTGAATTTCATCCTTAAATCCTCTTGGGATGGTTTTTGTTAGTGGGTTCTCTCATCTAGCTTTCTCACCAGAAGGTACCCCTCTTCAGCTTCTTACAATGTTACTCAAGGTCTCCCATCATTCTTCCCTGTAAAACTTAATGAAACAATTTATATTCTTTGGCTGGAATCCCTCTCTCTGCTTGGCAAGTGAGTGAAGCATTTCCTGACTATGGTGATATTTAGGCTCTTTTGATTTCTAAATTATGGGGAATTGATCTACATAGCTTAAACATCTGTATGAAATTGTTGTAATCATTGTCAGTGTCTTTTCCTCCATCCATTTCTCATTTCTTGGCATCAATTACTTGTTTAAATAGGCCAGGGTGCAGTTCTTTTAACAGCATACCATTCTTTTCTCAGTTTTGTTATTTCTAGCTTTGTAATAGTTTGGAGATTTTTTTTTCTAACGTGAAGGTGGTTTGACTATATTTGGGAATGGTTCCTAGATTAGGAACAAGCTGTTTCCTTTCAAAACACAATCAATTTCATTCTTGTGATGTTCTTAAGTACTTTCCATGTTCACCACCTTCTGATTCTTTTCTTTAAGAAAGTATTCATAACATATAGGCAGGAGGTTCCTGGGTAGTATACCAGTCTTTGGTCTCTCATTCCTTACTCCTAAATCATGTTTTCCAGCATATGTTTGCCATCTTTACCTGGTCTTACCTTTGCATTGAGATCACTGAAGATCAGTTTCTCCCTCTGTCCATGTGGGAAGTCATAACCCTTACATGTGAGTGCTCGGTCCAAAGGAACAAAAATTTTGATTGCTTGAACTTTGTAAGGTATCTTACTTGGAGTTTGGGGGCTGGATTTTTTTTCCTACTTATATATTCTATCACTGTTGGTTTTGTTTTTTTTTTAAACTGGGACTCTTTTGTTTCATGTAATTTTCATTTATGATTTCTTGAAATATAGCTTTGAAAAACCAGGCTTTGATAAAGTCCATTGGGATTCCAATGGAGCTACTTGACTATTATGCCTTTAAACCCAAATCACTCTGACTCTCACTGATGGGTCAATAATAGGTCCCAGCCCAAGCCTTACTTGCTCATTGTTTGGATTTTGATGGCTCAGAGTGAGTGTAAATAGAAATTGTTTCTGTTCTGGCCAGAAACTCTGAGGGTCTTCTCCTGTCAGACTGACTCTTTTGTGAAGGCAAAGTAGGCCATCTTTTGCCTCCATTCTTCCCTAGCCTTAAATCATTGAATGGGCATTGCCTCAGATAAACTGAGACCTGGGAAAGACCTTGGCTTCAAAAGGCCAACGCCTCCCACCTCATCTGGGTCCCTACCTATGTCTTGCCACTGGGCTCTGATGACTCTGGAGGAGAGAGTGAGGCTGGTGACATTGCACTCTGCCTCATTTAAATCCAATTTACTCGCAAATCAAGACATCATCCCCCTGATGTCATTGGTCCTCTTCTAGAAGGAAGGACAAACAACAACTGAGTATCAAAATTTGTGTTAATTTCATTTGGAGGGCCTTATTGAGCTCTTCCTGGAATTTCTCTAGCTCTCCAGCCTCTAAAACAGATGTCAACACATAAACTGAGATTATTTTCATGTTGGTCTTTTGCAAAATTTTATTTAAGCATTGCAACACAAGGTGACCGAATGCCCTGTAAAATGTTGTTTTGTTGATTGCAATATAAAATCAACTCCTTTATCTGCCCCCACCAAGAACACTTGGGGTATCATCCTTGCAATCAGCTGCAATATTTTTTGTCTTTTGGCTTTATTTATATCAGGAATGCCAAAACTGATATGATTCATTTCTTCCAGGATTATATTCACTTGCTGTTCATTAAGCAAAGATCTCAGAGGACCAATAGTGAAGTTAATGATTATAGATGTCTCAAAAACTGCTGTTCTTGGCAAACTCCAGTCCTTAGCACAGTGCCTGATACAGAGCAGGTGTTTAATAAATGTTTATTGATGACTGACTGATCCTCCACTCTGCCATGATCACTGCCAAAGAAGAAGGGGGCTTCACAGGCCACTCCTTGTTTCATGGGTTAGAAACATGCTCAAAGAATAAAATCACCAAATGGCCAGATTCTCGGTGATGAACCACTATGTACTTAACTACGTCTGTGTTTCTGTGACCATACTGTGGTCACATATTTCTAACTTAGTAGCACCTGCCAGAGCTTATGGCTCTTTGGCCTAGCTTTTGAAAATGCAGTATCATCACCACACTACAATGATGCATCAGAGTAGGACTTTGTGGAGAGATCAGAACAATGACAATGATAATACTCCCCACTGATAAAGAAAAAGTCTAGACACCAAAATATTTATAGCAACTCTTTTGCAATAGCAAAACACTGGAAATAAAGTAGATGCCCATCCATTGGGAAATAGCCATGCAAATTGAAGTATATGAATTTAAGGGAATGTTATGATACTGTAGCAAATAACAAACATGATGAAAACAGAAGCATAGAAAGGCTTACAGGAATGGGTGGTGCAGGGGTTCCTGCTTATACAGGCTGGACTGGTTACTTTGAAATTCTGCACCAAAGATTCTAAGATTTGAGACAGTCTCCTCCTTCCCACTTCAGTTTGAGCTAGCTATGGGTAGGAAGATGGACATGAGGATGACCCTGACCTTGCTTTTTGTTACCTTTCCAGGACCATGGGGGACCATGACACCTGAAGCCTCTCTCTGGAATTGTCTGAATGGAAAGGCCCTGGACCTTCTTTTCCTGATCCACAAGGGCACATGGCTGTGGCTTACCAGACCCTTATGGGGTTTTCCCTTCAGCTTTCTGAGGGTTCCTTGGCTGGTTTTACTCAGTGTCACACTATGCTGTCTTCTCCGAGGTGCTCCTCTGAGCCCCAACTCAACACAGGATGAGGATTCTTTCACTGTGGGAGTGCTGGGTCCATGGGAGTGTGACCTCCTCTTCACCAAAGCCCTTCCCCATGTGGCTGCACAGCTAGCCATCATGCGAGCCAAGAGAGACTTCTTGTTGGATCTGGGTACCCAACTGGATTATGTGATCCTGGAGGAGGGCTGCAATACTGCCCAGGCACTGGCTACTTTCCTCTCCTATAGAGGTGCTGTGGCCGCCTTTGTGGGGCCTTCCAATCCTGGCTACTGCCCAGCAGCAGCACTCTTGGGCCAGAACTGGGGCAAGGCCCTTTTCTCCTGGGCATGTGGGGCCCCAGAGTCAGGAGGCACATTGGTCCCCACTTTGCCCTCTACCATCCATGTCCTGTTAGCTGTCCTGAGGCACTTTGGCTGGGCTCATGTGGCTGTCATATCCTCCTACCAGGATGTCTGGGTGGACACAGCACAACAGGTTACCTCAGCTCTCAGGACTCATGGACTGCCTGTGGGGCCTGTAACTTCTCTGGGGCCTGGAGGCCAGGGATCTGTAGGAGCCCTGAAGCAGCTTCAAGACACAAGTAGATTGAAGGGTAAGTAAGTTTACATGGTATAAGGCTGTTCTTTATTTTGAGGTGGGGGCAAACATCCTCTGAACTAAATCAGGCATGGATTGTCTTCCTTAATATTCTGATGTAGGGTAGATGATGGCACAGTTAGTGAATAATATGCTGAATGGCTGAACTCAGAGACTACTCAATAATGGGTCAAAGTCAACATGTAGGGTTGTGTCTAGTGGAGTGTCCCAATGATCTATCCTTGGGTCCTCGGTCAACATGTTAATCAATGTTTAGATGAAGACATCAATGGCCTACCCATCAGATTTGTGGATGACATGAGAAACCTGGAATGATAGTTAATATGTTGGATAACAGAATCACAATTTTAAAAGATTTCAATAGCCTAGAAACAATAGGTTGAATTCAATTGGATAAAATTTAAAGGGAATAAATATAAAGACCTACCCTTGGGTTAAAAACAATCAACTACACAGATACTAGATGGAGGAAACATCTAGTTTCAGTATGCTGAGCCAGTATTGTAATATGGAAGCCAAAAGGCTGTATTAAGAAAGGGAAATATTAGGGCAGCTAGGTTACGTAGTGGGTAGAACGCTGGCCTTGGAGGCAGGAAGACCTGAGTTCAAATCCAGACTCAGACACTTGACACTTACTGGGCAAGTCACTTAACCCCATTGCCTAGCCCCGCCCCCCCCCCCCAAAAAAAAAGAAAGAAAGAAAGAAAGGGAAGCATAGTGTCTTGAGTAAGGAAGGTGATATTGTCCTCTGACAGCTCACATCTGAAGTGTGGTGCCCAGTTCTGGGCTTCAAGAAAGTCATTAGGCAAGTCTTCCAGAGGAGGGAGAAAAGGCCAGAGACCAAGTCAAATCAAGTTACATCAACAGACTTTTAATGATTGTCTGCTATGTGCCAGACGCTGTGCGAGGTGCTAGAGATACAAAGGAAAAAATAGTTCCCGCTTTAAAGGAGCTCACCAGCTAATGGCGGAGGCAACGTACAAATTCCTATGTACAAACAAGATATAGACAAGATAAAGTGGAGATAATATAAGAGGAAAGGCACTGGCATTAAGGGGGATAGGAAAAGCCTGCCTGTTGAAGGTAGGATTTTAGTTGAGACCTAAAGGAAGCCAGAGAAGCCAGGATATGGAGGTGAAGAGGAAGAGAGTTCCAGGGATGGGAGACAGCCAGAAAAAAGTGACATGGAATAGAACAGTGTTTCAGAGTAAGTGAGGGTGAAAGGAACAAGAAGGAAGTAGACTGGAAAGTAGGAAGACTAGACGGTAGGAAGGGGCCAGGTTATGAAGGGTTTTAAAGGCCACACAGGATTTTATATTTGATCTTGGAGGTAACAGGGATCCATGAGAGCTTATCGAATAGCTGGTGACATGGTCAGACCCATGTTTTAGGAAGATCAATTTGATAGCTGAGCGGAGGATGGATTGGAGTGAGGCAGAGAGACTGATTAGCAGGTTATTGCAAGAGTCTAGACTTGAGATGAGGGGGATCTGCACCAGGATGACAGGACCAAGAGAGAAGAGCAGGACATCTAGTGATAAGCTAAAAGAACTGAGTGTATTTGGAAGAACTCTTCATGACCCCATTTGGGAAGTAGTTGGATATGACAGAAACAACAACAAAAGAGGGATGAGTTAGCTCAGGAACTTAGGGAGTTTTCTTCCATTGGAGGTGTTTGAACAGGGAAGGTTAGAAGGCCACGTGTTTTAGGGGTGGCATAGAAGAGATTTCTGTTCAGGTGCAGATTGGATTCTACATCCTTTGACCTACCTCTGACTCTGAGATCTAGGATGATACAATCCTATTAACTAATTAATTATGCTGTTGGAGTTGGAAGGAACTCCAGAAATCATCAATTCCAACCTATTATTTTGTAGAGGAGAAAACTGAAACAAAAGAGGAGAAAGGTATTTCCTAAGATTATGCAGTACCTTGGCGGTACGACCAGGACTGGATCTGAGCTCTATGAATTCCATTCTTGGATTTAATCCAATCACTCCCTGAGAAGAAATCTCCTCTATGATACTTTTACTGTTGTTGGTTTTTTCTTCTTGGATCACTGTCTTGGATCTGTGGGGTGGCCTTGGGCCTGATGCCCTTTTGCCTCTTTGCTTTGCAGTGGTGGTGATGTGCATGCACTCAGTTCTTGTTGGTGGCTCTGAGCAGGCAGTCCTGCTTGCCCAAGCTCATGCACTTGGCCTGACTGATGGCAGGTATGTCTTCATCCCCTACGACGCACTGCTTTATGGGATGCCCTATCGAAACCGGTCCTACCCAGTGCTGAGGGATGGCGGTGGCCTTCAGGAAGCGTATGACGCTGTGCTGACTATCAGTCTGGAGTCTGGTACAACTGACTTTGATGGAGCCTTCTCAGCTGCAAGGAAGAATGGGGAAATCACTGTCAACACAGAGCCTGAGCAAGTCAGTCCCAACCCATGGGGGTTAACTATGTTGGGGGGCAGAAGATCCCTCTGCTCTCCACTATCTAGCCCTACAACTTCAGGCTCTTCACATCCCAAAACCCTAAATCTAACAGTCTGTGTGTGCGTATGTGTGTATACACACTTTTATGTGACTTGCTAGTATATGTGCTATTTGATATGTTAACTCTTTTTTTGCTCTTCTTCTCTTCTCCTTCTCTTCTTCTTTTCTTCTTCTTCTTCTTCTTCTTTTTCGCCTCTTCTACTCTTCTTCTTCTTCTTCTTCCTCCCCCTCCTCCTCCTATTCTTTCTTTTCTTTTTTCTTTTGTCTTTCTGAGGCTAGGATTTTTTTTTCTTTGATAGAGAGCTCACATTGGAACCAGGCTAGGGCCTAGGTTCAAGTCCCACCTCTCATACATTTTGCCTGTGTCATCTTGGGCAAGTAACTTCACCTCTCAATACTCTAAGACTAAGTGATTCCTTTAAAACATAAACTGCAGAGATGGTGCTGATATGCATTGGTGGAGGGAATTTCCTTATCTAGGAGTTCTCTATCCCAATAAAATCATAGGTCCTAATCTCTATCCTTATGTCTTTCGCTGACCCTTTTTGGTGGGAGCATGTACTTTTTTTGTCTCTTTAGGCTTGTTTTTTCCCTTTCTATCTCTCTAAAGCCAGAGAAAGAGGGCCTTGGTTTCATCTCTTTCTATCTCTGTCTCTTCCTTTCCCTGTGTGTCTCTCTTTGCCTGCCTGCCTGTCAATTGATTTGCCTCTGTCTCTCTCCTACCAGGCTGCTGGGAAAGCAAGGAAGAGTATGAAATGAGGGGAGGTAAATGAAAAGTGAGGTTTCTAATTTCTATAATGAGGAAAGATAGGGTGGAATTTTTTTTTGTCCTAAATGGTTTATCTGGTATTGCCACTGATCATGTTCACAGAACAAATGCTAACCCTATCCATTCAGTTCCCTGTATCTTTTTCATATCAGAGATTAGAACATGGATTTAGGGGCAAGGGCTTGGGAATGGGTCTGGGAGGAGAGAAGGTGGGGGAAGAAAAAAAATAAACATTTATATAGTACCTACTATGTACCAGGCACTGTGCTAAGTATTTTTTGCTTTATGTCATTGGTAAAATTTGATGATAGAGTAGAGGTGTTAATGATGATGACATGATAAAGATGATAATGGTGGCAGCGGTCATCATTGGGTGGTAATAAGGGTGTGGTGGTGATGGCGACACTGTTGCTGAAAATGGTGATCGTGTGATGATAGTTATGGCAATAGTGATGATGGCAATAATGATGATGATGGTAGCAGTGGTAGTAATGATGATGGCTATTGAGTACAATGATGGTGGTAATCATGGTAATCATGATAAGTATTAGTGGTGATGCTGGTGATGATGATTGCAATGATAATTGGTATCATAATGATGATGGTGGTGATAATAGTAATGATTCTGTGATTGGTAATGATGATAATGTCTTTGGGTATTAGTGATGATGGTAGTTATGACATTAGTGATGATGTTATGTTATGACATTAGTGTTGATGATATTAACGCTGATATGGATGGTGATCATCATTGTAATGGTAATAACAATGATGAGAGATTGGGAGAATGATCCTGATGGTCCTAATGGTCCTTATGATGAGACGATGAGATCGGGTTAATCTACCCAAAAAGAATACTTAAACATAGTAATGGTGATAAAGCTGGTGACAATGAATGTAAAAGGCTTAAATCCCTAGATGTTTGAGCAGCCTAAGCCAGGAAAACTTTTCTTATTATTTGCTGGACTAGTAATACTGCCTTTAATCCCACAGGTGTCCCCACTCTTTGGGACTATCTATGATGCCATCTTTTTTCTGGCCAATGCTCTGAATCACTCTAAGAAACAAGGAGGTCAACACTCAGGGAAATATCTTCAGGATCACATTATATCTCTGGACCTGGCTGGTTTTAGCCAGAGGATCCAGACAGATGAGAGGGGAAATAGGTTGGCCAACTATGTAATCTTGGATACAGATGGTCAGAAGAGCCAGCTTATTCCAACCCATTTGCTGGACACATCCACTCAATTAGTACAATCACTCGGCAGACCTATTCACTTTCCACAAGGAGAACCACCTCCCTCTGACTCCAACTGTTGGTTTGATCCAGATACTCTGTGCATAGGAGGTAATTCATTAACTTATTCAATGATTCCATTATTCTCTCAACCAGTAATAATAAAAATGTCTTCTGCATGCACAGCCTTATGCTTTAGCACACTGTGGAGGAAACAGAAGAAGAAAGAAACACAATCTTTGCCTTTGGGGAACTTGCATTTTACTTGGGGACCCAAAATTAACACATAAGAAACAGACTTGCAAGAATCACACACAAGAAGCTGAACTAGGGGGATTCAGATTCTAAGTTCTAGGGAACCCCAGAAGAGGGGAAGCTCATTGAGGACTAGAGTAGTTAAACAAAGCTTTCCTGAGAAGGTAGGATTTGGGCTGGGCCTTAAAGGACAGGGAAAATTTGATTAAGCAGAGAGACGAGATTGAGAAAGTTTGTTTTAGGAAGAGGGAAGCATGTATAAAAGGTATGGAGGATATATTTAGGTCAGCAAGGAGGGGGAGAATGTAAGAAGTTCTATATGGACAGTAATCTCTTAGAGAATTATTGAGAATTTTGGGAAAGAAAAATGATGTATTTGTCTAAATATAAGCCACACCTGAATGTAGGTCATAGTCTAATCCTTGAAAGTACAAAAATGTAGAGGTACACTCAACAGCATTATTGATTAGGAGCCATATAGAAACCTCATCAGGAAGACAGTACTGGATTATAGTCAAACCAATACTATTTTAAAATGTTTTTTATTGATTTTTGTTTTTATATCACTTTTATTTCCAAACATATCCCTCCCCTCTATTAAAAAAGCAGTTCAGTAAACAACCAGTTTTGATAGCATATACAATGTCCCAGACACCTAGTCTTCAACGTCTGCAAAAGATGGAGGCATAAGCCAGCTTCTGAAAAGCCAAGCATGGACAGATCCAAATTATTGCTAAGGATTCACTTCCCCCCTCTCTTTCTACCCCTTACTCCTACTCCTGGGTTTTATTTCCACTCTGTGATAGTTGCAACTGATCTCTAAGAACTTAACTGATCATGATGAGCTCTAGACTACAATCTTTACCAGGGATATTGGCATGTTACAGGAGACCCTGGAAAATCAAAAAAAGCCATTCAAGATCCAAGATCTATCCATTCTGCAAATGATAACTAGTCCAAAGATATGAACAGGAATTTCTCAAGGGAAGAAACCCAGGATATTTATAGTCATATGAGAAAAGTGCATCAAGTCAATAATAATTAGAGAAATGCTAATTAAAGCAATTGTGAAGTTCCACCTCATGCTCATCAGATTGGCAAAAATGTGGGAAAACAAGCACATGGGCATATTAATGCATTGTTGACAGAGCTGTGAGTGGGTCCAACCATTCTAGAAAACAATTTGGAATTATGCCTCCAAAGTTACTAAATAGTGACCTACTGATAAAGCCTTTGACCCAGCAGCATACCAGAGACTTATACCCCAAAGAGATCTAAGAAAGAGAAAATAAGTGGAAGCTATAATAGGGGAATAACAGGCACTAGAATTTATATCTCTAGGGTTTAGAGGACCCTTCCTGGGACCCACCCAAATCATTCCATTGAGAGGACTTTCCTCCATAGAGAAGGGTCTAACCAATCAGGTTGATGCTAGAGGAAGGTTCAGAGGAACATAGGCAAAAGATTGCATTGGATAGGCTCTCAAAGATCCTTCCTTTCTTCATATTTGACATGGACTGGTTGGAAAGTTTTCTTTTCATCATTAAGAAGAGTATTGAGTGAATTTATGCAATAGATATTCTCTGAGAACATGCTTTCTGCAGGGCTATGGGCTTGGTTCTGTGTGGGAGGCATGGTTAGATAAGACAGAGGTCCTGCCTTTAGGGAATACACTGCAGAATAAGACAGATAACTGCTTTACAAGGCAGGGTGTGATAAGGGCCATAGAGAAAGTCATGAAAAAGGAGTGGGGGAGGCAACTAGATGGCACAGTGGTTAGAGCACTGGTCCTGGAGTCAGGAGGACCTGAGTTCAAATCTGGCTTCAGACACTTGACACTAGCTGTGTGACCCTGGGCAAGTCACTTAACCCCATTGCCTAACCAAAAAAAAAAGAGTAGGAGGTTCAGACTAAAAATTCCACCCTCTGGACTTGGAGGAATTGGGAAGGCTTCCTAGAGGATATGAAGAGGAGTAGCAGAAGAATCAAGGGTAAATTTCTCTTCAGGGTATTTTTAGGCCCTGTTGGAGGCTCTTGTATGAGTCTTAGAATGTGGAATACAGTGGAAAGAACACTGATCTAGGTATCAGAAGAGCAAGATTCAAGTTTTGGCTAATTATTAGCTACATGACCTTGAACAAGTCATTCCCCCATTTAATAATAATCTTCACCAACTGAACTGTTGCCCACAATGGGAGATAACATTAATCAAAAAAAAGAGCAAATTTAAAAATAAATGCTTCAATACCAAATAGATTTAATGTCTAGGCTTCATGGGGGAGGGAGAGAGGAGAAGGGAAAGTTTTCAAAATACATATAGAGACCTAGAAGAGGAAATCAAAATCACATAGGAAAATGATGAGATGCTTGTCATCCCTATAATCTTGTGGGCTATTGGAGTGTACCAAGCACAGGATGCCTTCCAGGGAGCTTATACATGATAAACTTATAGCCTAATACCTTTATGTAATCACAAAAAGCATTTATTTTATCCCACTGTACAATAATTCATAGAACATTAACTATAAAAGCATAATAATGGGATAATAATTTGTCCCTGGGCTGTTTCTCTCTGAGTCTCATTGAAAAAGATGAGCGTGACATAATAATAACAAAAATAAGAACAGCAATAACAGCAACTGGCATGCATATAACAGTAAAGTTTTCAAAGTACTTTAGATAACATTACCTTTGAGCTGCAGTTTTCTCATCTGTAAAACGTGATCTCTCAGGTGCCTGATGGCTCTGACATTCTATATTCTCCAAAGAATAAGAAATATAACTAGCATTTATATAGTACATTGAGGTTTGGGAAACATTTTGTTTATGTTATCTCATTATATACCCACAACAAGCTGTAATGTTGTTGTTAAGTCTTTTGTTCTCAAAGAGGACCGTGATATCAAGGAGGTGATGCCTTGATGTGCAAGTGAATTGGATTTGAGTGAAGGAGGGCTGTGCAGTTATGTGACCTACTAGGAAATGTCAAAGGAGGGATTTGAGCCCAGGATCTTCCTAATTCCAAGCCCCACACTTTATGTGCTTGCTTCTTCTGTGATCCCTTGATTAACATGGCAAAACAGGGATTTTTAACCTAGTGGCCTTGATTGGGTGCACCCCCCTCCCGGTTTCCCTTCTATGGGTTCTAGGTGTTACTTTATTGGGGAGGGGGTGCTGAGCACACTTTATACCTTCAAGAAGTGAGAAAATTGGTAAATGGAAAGGAAGCCTCATTCCTTCTGTGTCAGTCTCAATTCAACTGGCCCCTCTAGATGGCTTTTTAGGAAACCCTGAGGGACAGCTGGGCTAGTCCAAGCAGGAAGAACCTGCAGATAGAAATATGATCTGAAAGAAGCAGTTTCCTTTTGCTCTGCTTTCTGCTCCCAGGACTAGGACCATGCATCTTACCTGTACAGTGCAGCAGAAACTTCATGCATAAGGTTCTCCTCAAGTTCCCTCCTCCAGGGACTAGAATCACAGAATGTTAGAGCTGGAAGAACTCTTAAAATGATCCAACCTCCTCCCCTTACAGAAGAGGAAACTGAGGTCTAGAGAGATTTATCCAAGGTCATGCATTAGTGGCAGAGCTGAACCTAGAATCCATTATCTCTTGACTCCCAAGTCAATGGGCTGCACAACAGCTATTTTATCAGGGCTACTCATAGGGCAGCAACTTACCCACAGAAGCAAGCTCAAATAGCCCTCCCCAAGTCCCACGTTCTTTGGGCTCTTCATAGATACTCATGCCAAATTACCTCTCTGTTCTCTGGTCCCTCTGCAGATGGGTCCTCGGTTCCCCTCCTGGCTCTGATATCAGTATCCACCCTAGTGCTTGGAGGCCTGGGGCTCATTTACCTCATCAGGTGAGAATTCTTAGGTAAAACTAAGACCTTGCATGTGAAAATGATTTCTTTATCCGTTTTGAAGATCCCCTTTTCATTCCCCTCAACATTTGCCTCATTGACTTATATGATGTCAGGACTGGAAGGGACCTTAGAACAGAGATTTAACAGATCTTAGAATGGAGACTTTCAGAGTTAAAACAGACCTGAGAACATTCAATGTTAAAACTGAAAGGGATCTTAGAACACAGAAAGTAGAGTGTCAGAATATAAACCATGGAATATCAGAGCTCGAAGTGATTTTAGAATGCAGAACATAGAATGTTAAAGCTAGAAGCAACCTTAGAACATAGAATCTTAGAGCTGAAATGGACTGTGGGACACAGAATGTTAGAGCTGGAAAGAAATTGAGAACATGGAATTTCAGAGTTGGAAGGGGGACCGCAGAACACCAAATGTCAGAACTGGAAAGGGCCTTAGAACATAGAACATGAAATGTTCGAGCTGGAATGTCTCTCCCACAATCAGGATTCTGCAGTTCCAGCCTGGAGGAGGCCCCAACAAGATTATGCTGACCCTGGCAGACATCACCTTCATCCATCCTCGACTGAGCCAGCGGGTAAACTCAGCTGCTCATGCACAGGCTCTAATGGGTGAGGGCTGGGGAGGGAGCCATGGCTGGTGCCCCAGTTGTCCTGAGGGGTTGGTCCTGACCCTTGTCCTGGCCTCTCCAGAAGCTCACCCTGGATACCCTCAGCAACTCCCGGAGCCCCTCAGATGGCAAGAGCCTCAGCTCAGAGGTCCAGTCTCCAGGGAGGGTCCTCCCAGCCACACCAGAGACTTCCAACATTGCCTTGTACCAGGTGAGGCCTTGCATCACCAGTCCTTCAGGCAGAGCATTGGGCAAGCAAGACACTTAGAGTATCTCAAGAGTTCTGGGAGGTAGGTTCTATAGACTCTATTCTAGCCATTTCACAGATGAGGAAATTGAGGCTCAGTCAGGTGAAATGACTTGTCTAGAGTCATAAAGCTTTTAAGTATTGATCATTAGGGAGAAGGAGGTACAGAAATAAACATTTATTAAGTTCCTACTATGTGAGAGACACTAAGCTAAGTGCTTTACAAATATTCCCTCACTGCAACCCTATGAAGTAGGTATTGTTATTATGCCCATTTTACAAATGAGGAAACTGAGACAGACAGAAGTTAAGTGACTTGCCCTGGGTCACACAGCTAGTAAATGTCTAAGGCTAGATTTGAACTCATACCTTCTTGACTCCGGGATCAGCTCTTTAGCCACTGCACTACCTAGCTGCCTCAATATTAGGAAAATAAGACTTCAAGAATCATCGATCTTATTAGTATGAGTCCTTTATCCACTGATATAGATCACAGACTTTGAGTTGCTGTGGCTAAAAATCTCCCTCTGCTGGGGTGGCCAACTCTCGGGTGATGAGCCTTGGACTCATCCTCCCCTCTTCAGTCTCCCTTACCCCACCTATCCCATCTGTTGCCAGATCTTACTTTGTACTTTCCCATCTCTTGCATACATTCCTTCTCTCCACTCCACATTCTCTCTTGCCCCGCCCTAGTTCAGGACCTCATCACTTCATGCTTGGACTCCCCAGTCCAGTCTACCTTCCACTTAGCTGCCAAAGTGATTTTCCTAAAACACAGGCCTCTCCACGTCCTTCTCCAACTCCTTTAATGAGCACCAGTGTCTCCTTCTAATTCCCAGGGAGTTCCAGGGTGAGTGGAAAGAAGAGGGTGTATAGAAGAGATGTGGTGAAAGTACAAATAATGAGATCTGCTCACAGATGGCTTATGTGGGGAGGAGATTGAACAAGGGAGATGGCCCCAAGGCTCATCACTAGAAGATTAGCCATCCAGGGCAATGATTCCATATGTGATAACAATAGGGACACAGTTGGATGCCAGGAGTCCCAATCAGGACCCACCAGCGCCAGGCCTGAGTGCCCAGGAAGGACATCTCTTTGGGAAAGCCGGGCCTCATGAACCATGCTGCTCTCTGTCAACAGGGAGACTGGGTTTGGCTGAAGAAATTCAAGGCTGGAACATTCCCTGAGCTCCGGCAGAGTTCTGTGAAGGTACTGAAAAAGGTACCGCTGAGGAGGGGCACGATTTCTGGGGGTGCAGGGATGGGGAAAGAGTGATCAGGGAAGCCTAACTTCCTGGTTGGACCATGAAGTTGGCTTTGTTTGGTGTGTGCATGAATGTGTGCATGTGCATGTGCACATGTGTGTGTGCATGTATGTGTGTGTGTGTGAGTGTGTGTGTGTGATCCCTGTGTATAGAGGGAACTCCTGCCAAAGTACAGGGGTAGTCTCAATAACTTGCTTCCTTTTCTCTAAGAAACTCCTACTCTTGATAGGAAGGTCTGGGCTATGAACTACAGCCACCAACATCTTTACCACCTTGATGCCAGGAGTCCCGATCCAAGCAATAGCACCAGTCTTGAAGTTAGGAAGACCAGGGTTCAAGCCTCACTTCTGACACATCCTGTCTGTGACTGCCTGGGCAACTCATTTAACTTCTCAGTGCTCTAGACAACTTTCTTTTTTATTTTTTAAAATAAATTTTAATGATACTTTTTGTTTTTATATCAAAAAAATCCTCCTAGGGTTCCTCCCTCTCCCCTCTCTCAGAGAGTCATCCTTTGTAACAAATAATATTTTTAAAAGACGAAAAAAGAAAAAGAGGAAGAAGAGACCAAAAAAAATCAGCAAAACCAATCAATACATTGAAAAAAAATCTGAAAAGCCAGGCATGTATTCCTTGCAATCCAGGAGGCTGAAGCTAGTGGATTTCTTAGATTCAGGAGTTCTGAGCTACAGTTGGTTTAGCCAATCAGGTGTCCACACTAAGTCTGGCACCAATATGGTGAACCCTCCTCCCCAGGAGTGGTGGGCCACCAGATTGCCCAAGGAAGACTGAACTAGCTCAATAGGAAACAAAGCAGGTCAAGGAGTCTATACCTATCAGAATTTGATCAGGATTATAAAAGCCCCTGAACTTTTAGCCTGGCTGAGGTAAGGAGACCCAGCCTTTAAAAAAACAGAAGTCTACAAATATACACCATGTTCTATTCTGCAGATCAACAACTTTTGCAAAGGAGTGAGGGGAGTTGTCTTCATGTGTATCCAAGCTTGTTCTTCATAATTTTGCAATATTCCAGATTGGTCATTTTGTGGCTGATATTCTTTCCATTTACATTGTTGTAGTTGCTGTGTATGTTGTTTTCTTGGCTCTGCTTACTTCATTTTGGATCAGTTTATATAGATCTTTTCATGCTTCTCTGTATTTATCACATACATAATTTCTTATGTACAGTAATATTGCATTACATTCATTTACCACAATTTGTCCAACTATTTCCCAACAGGTAGGCATCTACTTTGTTCCCAGTTCTTTGCTACCACAAAAAGTGCTGCCATAAATATGTTAGTGAATATGTAGAGTATCTTTTTATCAATAACCTCCTTGGGATAGATGTTTAGATAACTTTCTAAAATTATAAGTTTCAAAAAGGGTGACAGTCTGTATTGGTAGAGGGAGTTTCCCCACTTAATAATTCTCTATATCAAAGAAATTATGGATCCAGTCCCTAGCCCTAGTTCTGTGAATAACAGTATTTCTATGAGCATATTTACTAGGACTTTGGGAAGTGACTTTCCATTTCTGATTCTCAGTTCCTTCCTCTGTACAGTGAGGAGGTGGAACTAAGGGTTTTGGGCAATAAGGAGATCATTAGTAACTTTGGAGAAAGAAATTTCAGTAGAATGATGAGGTGGAAAGCCAGACTGGAGAGAGTTAAGAAGAAAATGAGAGGAAAGAAGGCAGAGATATATATTGTAGACAGCCTTTTCAAAGAGTTTAACCATAAAAGGGAGGAGAGATATGAAAAGATGGCTAGTGGGATAGATGGATCAAGAGGATTTTTTGAGCATCGGAGAGACATGGGCATGTTTGTAGGTAGTAGGGAGGCAGCCAGTAGACAGGGAGAGACTGAAGATAAGTGAGAAAGTGGGGGATTGTAAGAGTGGGTAATCTGCTAGAGAAGATAGGATAGAATTGAATTAGACCATTTCTAAGGTGACCTACAACTCTAGATCTTACCACTTTATGACTGGAGGGTCTCTAAAATCATTCCAGTTCTGACATTCTAAGATACATAAGGTAGGAGAGCCCTCAATGGCTTCCCGCCAGTACATTCCAAGTTTCCCCCTCTCTTGCCTCTACAGATGAGGGACCTGAGACACGAGAATGTAAATCTCTGCCTGGGCTTCTTTACTGATCTGGGTGTTTCCGCCATTGTGTTTGAGCACTGTTGCCGGGGCAGTTTGGAGGACCTGCTGAAGAATGAGGCCCTGCGGCTTGACTGGACTTTCAAGTCGTCCCTCTTGATGGATTTGATTAAAGTAAAGGAAGCAATTTTTTAGATGTCCATGTTCATGGCCCCCATGTCAATGGTTGAAATTGGGAAGAAGAAAATAGGATGGTGGATAACGGTCAGGTCTGACTATTTGTTTATATGGGAGGGGATTCTCTTCTATGCCCCTCCCCCCAAGTTAATGTAGTAAAGAAAGGTCCAGAATGTAATCTAAGGGTATTAATGAAATATTAAACTGAAAAAGATTCACCAATTCCTTGATCCCTTTGTGAATACTAACAAACATCTCTGACTGAATCAATAAGGGAACAATGTGATGAACTGAGCAAATGAATTAGCCACACTTCTAAAGGATTTACGTGGCTAAGTCCAGGGAAAAATTTGGCACTTATGCGTGTGGAAGAGATTTCTAGCTGGTAGCTACATTGTGAGGGCTTATCCAGAATAATTTTGAGGTCCTGTATGCATTTGCAGAGACCCATTGGAGAGAATTTCTATCCAGAACTTTCCTTCTTGAATACTCTAATTTTGCAGGAATCTACTGTTTGTTTGCTTTTACTGTGATCAAATGGTCTATTTTCCAGTGTGTTTCATTTACAAATCAGATCACTTCTTTATTGAATACTTATGTGTTGTGTTATTTTGCCTGTTAAGAACATCAAAGTTAATATAAGCAACATAGAGTTTATATCCTTAGAAACATTGTGTCCTTAGCAATTCACCAAGAGCATACTATGGTAGTTCATTCATATTCAGTATTTGGTTCTTTTAAACTTTTAAGCAGACCTTATTTTGACATGAGAGCAGATAACTTATCTGAGATCCTTATGGACCATAGGTCCAAAAGATAGATTTTGTGTGTTAATCTAGAAATCCTGAATAACCAACCATCAATTTTTAATCCCTTTTAGGGAGCTCCACACATCTTTGTGACTAGTACGTAGTAGAGCCAGGATCCAAAGCCAGGTCCTTTCACTGTGAATCCAATGCATTTTGCCATGAGTATAATCCTCTCAGTGGAGAGCATGTTCTAATTGGAAGGGCCCTAGCTAGAATGGGAACCAAAAGACCTGTTCTAGTCAGGGTTCTGGAACTAAACTGGACAAATCACTTACCCTCTGTCACTTACTCATTTGTAAAATGATGAGGTCATCCTGAATGGTCTGGAAGTCCATTTTCACCTGTAACATCTCATATGCTTCAAAGTCCCTATCAATCACAAATATTCTGTTACTCCAAACTACTCTATCCCCTTTTTGAGACTCTACAATTAAATGAGGGTGTGGGGCATGCTGGGCTCGAAGGCACCTTGTCAGCTCTATAGCATATTACAGGGAAGTATTTCTCCTCATCCTCCAGGGTATCCGGTATCTCCACCATCGAGGGTTTCCCCATGGTTCCCTCAAGTCTCGCAACTGTGTTGTGGATGGGCGCTTTGTCCTGAAGGTCACAGACCATGGCTATTTGGCACTCTTGGAGAGACAGCGAGTTCCTCATTCCCAGCCCCTGCCAGAAGGTCAGTGTCCAACAGGGGCCATTCATAGCCCTTCCTCCCTTCAAAGCTATTGTGTCTAGTAGGTAATATCTTGACCAGCAGGAGGCTGAAAGCCTGTTCCTTAGAGAACTCTGAACAGGTAGGTATTTCTTTTTAATCTGGTCCTTAGGGCCACCCCTTAGGAACTACAAGTGACCTGTTATGATTCATGAAGTGATGTGGGCCAGTAATCATACCCCTTCCACCCAAATATGTCCTTTACTCATCTTGTATAATTTCTTGAAATTTCACTATTCAATCATTTGAATGGATATATATTGGAGGACCCAATGGACAAGCATTCAATAATTCAATCTTAAAAACATGTATGGAGTGCTTATTGTATGCAAAGCCTTGTTCTAATCTGAAGGAGACGGAGAGTTTAGATTAGATCCTCCTCTCCCTACATTTAATTCATAGTCTGTTAGGGAGACAACATAAACACAAATAATTATAATGTATAACAATAATACATATTACATATTACTAGGGAGAAGGGAAGGCTTCCCAAAGGAGATTGTGGGCTCCCTATAAAAAGTCTGGTTTACTTAATGCTTATGTCTAGTTCCACTTTCCTCTTAGGTGCCCTATTAATCTTCATCATAACTGTCACCATCATTATTATTCATGCTGTTTCCTTCCCTTTATAGGTTTTGATTAATTGTTATGCGTCATAGTGGATAGAGTGATGGACATGGAGTCAGAAGACCTGACTGAGTTCAAATCTTGCCTCTGACAAATCTATGACCCTCAACTTTCTCATCTGCAAAGTGGACATACCTTCCAGGGTTATCATGGGATAAAATAAGATATTTTTAAAGTGCTTTGTAAACTTTAAAGTGTTATACAAATGCTAGGTATTCTTACTCTGTCAACCAATAAACACTAATCTTATGATCTATTAAACTAGAGCAATAAGGAACCTTTGACAACATCTAGTTCAATCTCCTCATTTTTAACGAGAAAAAAAATTAAGACCAGATATGTCAGGTGATATATGTACTACCTCACAGATGTAGTGAGTGGAAAAGGTGGGATTTGAACTTAGGTCCTGCAATTCTAAATATTTTTTTTTTATTTTCTTAGGCAATTGGGGTTAAGTGGCTTGCCCAGGGTCACACAACTAGTAAGTGTTAAGTGTTTGGTCTGATGCCGGATTTGAACTCAGGTCCTCCTGAGTTCAGGGCCAGTACTCTATCCACTGCACCACCTAGCTGCCCCCTGCAATTCTAAATTCATCTTGTTTCCACTGCCCTATACTGAGCTTCTTTCTCTATAATGGATGTATACTTAAATGCTAAGGGGAAGACAGAAATGAATAAGACCTAGTCCCTCACTACATAGAATTCATAATCAAGTAGTTGGGATAAGCTTAGGGAATACTTTGCCCACTTTCTTGGAATTATAGGAAGTTGGAACTGGACATTGGTTTAGAACACTGAACAGCTAGTTCCATTCCATGGAACATGAAATGCTAGAATTTTGAATTTTAGAGCTAGAAGGAATCTTAGAGATCATCTAGTCCATATCTTTCATTTTATAGGGGAGACCTAGGGAGAGAAAATGAGTTTCACAAGGTGGGTCAACTAGTCAGTCAGAGCTTGGATTTGAACAAGGGTTTCCTGATGACCAGCCCAGTCATTTTTCTGTCCTTTCCTATTGATCTGCCTTCTTTTCAGAGTTGCTATGGACTGCACCAGAATTGCTCAGGGAGCCTGAAGGGCCTCGTAGAGGCACTTACAAGGGGGATGTCTACAGTTTTGCCATCATTTTGCAAGAGGTGCTAGCTAGAGGGCCACCCTACTGCACGTCAGGGCTCTCTGCAGAAGGTAGGATTTTCTCATCCTCTGCCATTTTCTTACCCTCTGTTCTCTGTAGGGCTGGCTTTGTGCATCCCGGGAAGAGACATTCATCACTTCTGAGAGATCCAAAATGTTCTCTCCCACTAAGACCTTGAATACTACCAGTAGAAATCTATTCCTTGAGATTAAGCCTCCACTTGGTGACCTCTGTCCATTGTGCTGAAAAGGGCTAAATACCACTGAGAATTGGCTTGTGTCATTTTGGTAACTAACACACTCCCAGTAGTTTTAGTTTGGGGGTCATTTGTGGAGAAATGTCCCTTTCCTTAAAATTGGTGGGAACTGTATGTATTGATGAACTACTGACTGTATTGCTCAGTGATTATATTGTAATCAAGGATAGAAAAGTAGTATAGAGGACAGAGGGCTGGCCTTGGAAGCAGGAAGCCCTCCCTCTGACACATACCATCTATAAGACCCTTGGCAAGTCCCATAATTTCTCAGTGCCCCCTGGCAATTCTCTAAGACTTTATATTATAGACAGATGTCTGATCTGCATAGAGGGAGGGGTGCCCATACCTGGAGTTCCCTATGCCAACACCAAAAAACAATGAACCAAATTCAAGGATCCATGAGAGTTCCTCAATGTGTGTGCTTCCCCTCCACTGACCAGGATCCTAGCCTCATCTTACCATAGGAGGTTATGTGTTGCCATGGTCCCCTCAGAATTCACCATCCAGTGATAAACCTTCTCTGGCCACAAACAGGCAGGGTTGCAGATGATAGATATCCAGTCTTATTACAGTTGGACCTGAACCCAAAGCCTTTACAATTTGGTGGGAAGGAACTCCTAGAGCTTTGTTTTTTCTCCCCTGACATAGTCTTTGAGCCCCCAGTGGCACCCTCACACCATGCAGAGGTCTTGGAGAACCTTTGTAGATATATAACAATGCAAAACAAGGCCTTTGTAAATTGTAAAGCACCATAGAAATTATATTCATTCAAAAATGCTATCCATCCCCAGAGAAAGAACTGATGCAGTCTGAATATAGATTGAAGCATATTTTTTCTACTTTATTTTTCTTGGATTTTTTTGGTCTATGTTTTCTTTCACAACATGACTAATATGGAAATGTTTTATATGAGGACACATGTATAACCTACAGCAAATTGCTTTCCTTCTTAATGAGCGGGAAGGAGAGGAAGGGAGAGAATTTGGATCTCATTTTTTTGCAAGGCAATTGCCATTAAGTGACTTGCTCAAGGTCATACAGTTGGTAAGTGTCAAGTGTCTGAGATTGGATTTGAACTCAGGTCCTCCTGACTCCAGGGCTGGTGCTCCATCCACTGCGCTACCTACCTGCTCCCCAAATTTTAAAAAACAAATGTTAAGAATTGTATTTGCATGTAATTGGGGAAAAATAAAATACTAAATAAATAATTTTTTAAAAAAATTATATTTATTTAGTCATGCACAAGCCACTTTGACTTATGACCATATGTATGTAAGAACTCCCATTGCTATAATTCTTTACAATTCACAAATCCCTTTCTCCCCCAATAACTGTATGAAGTAAGGAAGTTAAGGGTTATTATCTCCATTTTTAGGGGCAGATAGATGACTCAATGGATAAAGTGCTGGGCTTGGAGTGAGGAAGACCTGAGTTAAAATCCAGTCTTAGACACTTACTAGCTATGTGACCTTGGGCAAGTCACTTAACCTCTGTTTCCCTCAGTTTCCTCATCTGTAAAACAAGCCAGAGAAGGAAATGGCAAACCACTCTAGTATCTCTGCCAAGAAAACCCCATGGACAGTATTGGTATGCTTTGGTCCATGGGCTCATGAAGAGTCAGACATTACTAAACAACAATATCCCCATTTTATGAGGAATGGAGGCCCAAGTAGGTGAAATGACTTTTCCCATGGTCACACATTCATTCTTTCATTCAATTAACAAGCATTTATTAAACACTCACTAAGTGGCAGGTATTGTGCCAGATTCTGGGGGACACAAAGACAACAATAAATAGTCCTTGTTCTTCAGGAGTTTACATTCTATTGGGTAATAAGTGTTAGAACTAGTCCTCAAACTGAGGTTTCCTGGGCTAAATTAGGCCTGGCATTCTTTGCACTACTCCATACTGTCATATATAGGATATCAGAAAATTGTGAGATCTCAGTAACTGGTGTCTTATGGAGGCAGAGGCAATCTGTCAAGTATCTATCAAGGTTCTTCAAGGACTAGCCTCTAACTATAAGGCTCCTCTGAGTTGTGACTTTGACAAGCCCTAGGGAAGAGAGAAGGAATCCTAAAGATTCACTGGTCTTATTTATTATTGCTACATCCCCTCTTCTTTGATATCTTTGGGATACAGACTTATTCGTGGTACTGCTGGATCAAAGGGCATGATCAGTTCTATAGCCCTTTGGGCAGAGTTCCAAATTAGAACTGTGATCATCTTGAGAGGAGAGTCAAAATATAAGTAAGATATTCACAGTCCCACTCTTCATGGAGCTTAAAATCTAATAGGACTTAAACAACATGAAGAAATTATGGACATTATAAGTCTGGTGTCTAGATCAAGGGGCCCTTACAGTTCTACTATCCTCTGCCTTGGGGACCTGAGAACACGGAAGATGGAATATCAGAGCTGGGAGGGACCTTAGCGTTTGGAACATGGGACAGCAGGGCTGGGAAGGAGCCTAGAACACGGAACATGGAATGTCAGAGTTGGGAGGGACCTTCGCACCTAGAATGTTACAACATAGCACATAGCATTTTGGATCCAGCAAGGTCCTCAAATAATAGAACATAAAATGGTAGGTAGAATTAGAAGAGACCTTTACAATGTTGACTATTGCAGTCTAAAGCATAAAATGTAAGGGCCCCTTGGAAATAGAATACTATGGCTGGAAAGTACCTTAGAAATTACCTAATCCAACCCTCCTCTTCTTTCAAAAAAGTTGTATTATATATTTTTTCAGTTAATAGCATTTATTTTCTCTCCCTACTAACTCCCTGCCCCTTGCAATGAAAAAGAAAAAAGGAGCTAAACCCTTGTAACAAATATACACAGTCAAATAAAACGAATTGATCGTGGACAAAATCCCATTCTATATCTTCAGCTAATCACTTCTGTATCACGAGATGTAACCCTTCTCCTCTTACAGATGGGGAAACTGAGGCCCAGAAGAGGGAAGTGACTTGTCTAAGTTCACACAGTAAATCAATGAGACCCAGGGTCTGATGACTCTCAATCCAAGTGTCTTTCTATTACACTATGGTCTTGACATTATAAGAAAATAATGAGCTACTTCGCTGTGGTTTCCTCACTTTTAGACATTCTTCTCTCTATTGGCCTCAGATGTCAGCCTCTGACCTGGATGCTTGGGGACCAGGCTGAACAAAGCACCACATCCCCTTTCATCTTATCCATCATGGCAGTTATATTGTCAAGGAATCCCTGTAGACTAAGCCCGGCATGGTCTCTCCCCACTGCGTGGGTCCATAGCCTACTTTTCCAGATGTTGCCCTGCTCACTCCTCCAGCAGTGCTCCTCTCCTCCCGCCCCTCCCGCAGCAGAGAGTTTTCCCCAGGCAGATGTTAACCTCTCGTCATCTAGTGCAGGAGGGAGAGCAGAGTTCAGTTTGCCACCTTTCAGTCTTATACAAGCATCCCGAGGCTGGGGCAGTGAGCTCTAGTCACCTCCCAGCCGCTTGCACGTCCCTCTCCCATCCACAAACACTCACCCGGAGGCAAGAATGTGTGTTCCAGGTGCTGGGGCTTCTGCCAAATATTTATGAGGTGGAAGAGAAGGAAGGAGGAAGGGGTTTTATGCAGCCATTTGTCCAAGAACCCCCCTTAGGCTTCCAGAGGTCAATCCCAAAGACTTAGAAACGAGGCCAGACATCACTCCTTGGAAGTCTATGTAAAAATGGGCTATTTATCATTAAATTAGGAAAATGAGGAAAATGGCATTTGCAAAGCCAACTCAACAACCATTTAGTAAGCACCAACTATGTGCTTAGAACATGGGACATGGAACGTAAGAGCTGAGGGCGATAGATTGTTCATGCTGGGTGCAGCAGCTACAAAGACAAAAATACTACAAACTGCTCCCAAGTAGCTGGCATTCTACTGGGGATGGAGCTGGGGGGGGCATATAACATGCCCACAGATAAGCCAGAAGAAGGCAATTTGAAGAGAAAGAGAACACTAAAAATTAGAGGGAACAGAAAAGTCTTCCCTTAGGAAGTGGTTCCTCCAAATCCTCTAAGATATAGGTAGCCCAAGTATTAGTGTGCCCATTGCATAGATCAGGAAATTGAGGTTCAGGGAGGTAAGGTGAGGTGAGGCATATAACCAGTCATCACAGTAATGACAACACGCATTTCTATGGTGTTTTAAAGTTTGCAAAACACTTCCCTCACAACTCTGTAATGCAAGCAGCATAAGTGGAATTATATTCATTTTACAGATGAAGAAATTGAGACTCAGAGCATTCAAGTGGATAGAGTACCTACTATGTGCCAGGAATTGTGCTAAGCACTTTACAAATATTATCTTATTTGATCTTTACAACAATCACATGAGGTACATGCTGTTATTATTCCATTTTACAGCTGAGGAAACTGAAACAAACAAAGGTTAAGTGACTTGCCCAAGGTCACACAGCTAGAGTCCGAGGGGAGATTTGAACTGAGGTCTTCCTGACTCCAGGCCAAGTGCTCTATCCATTGGAGTAAGATAGCATATCGAATAAACATATGTGTCTGTCTACATATATATGTAAATATATATGTACACACATATATTTATTTATATTTACATATGATTTTTTAAAACTACCTTAGCAGGGTATAATTAATTTGATCTCTTCTTTTAACCAAGAAGTGAATAACTGTTTACCTTTTATACTGTGATTGCAGGTATTATCTCAATTTTTTTTTACATTTTGTCATTGTTAGACAGATGTTAACTCTACATACTTTAAGATTTATTTCATTTGTCACAAATTATTTTATATTTTAATCAGAATGAAAATTTCTGACTGGAATTATTGTACAATGAAAGTTGGGTATTTGCTTTTTAAAATATTAATTGAATACATTCCAAAGATGAGTTCTTCATCAAAGCCCTCTCTGATCCTTCCTCCTGGCATGGAGGGCATCCTCTGGATTCCCAAAGGCTATGCTAGATGTACACACAAATGCCTCAGTCCCTACCAGGCTGGAAAGGGTTCAAGGACAGACCCCTCAGTAGACTGTGTTTCCTGTTTGAAGGCCAGCTTATCTAAATGGGGAGAGATTCACCACCAGAGGGCAGGCCACCAGGAAGGCATTTTTCAGCCACAGAAACACAAAAAGACTGTGGCATGGAGGGCATAGGTTCTGGACTAGTGGATTCTTGAGACAGCTGCCCATAGCAATGAATCCCCAAGATCCTTGAAGACAACAAACAAGTTCAAACAACATTTCTTAAGCATCTGCTCGGTGCCCATCTACTTTCCTTCTATGATAGTCTAATTGAGTGCTAGAGGAGGGGAGGGGCACACGTGTGGACATGTACATAAATAAATATGACACAAGCTAGAGCGTGTTAAGGGCTAAAGAGAGATCCACACAAAGTACTATGGATCACAGGAAGAAGGAGAGATTACCTTGAGATAGGAAGGGAGGAAGGGGAGAAGCAAGGAAAGCTTTGAGGAGGAGGCATCATCCAAGCTAGACCTCAAAGGATAAGAAAGATTTCAATAAGTATCGATGACGAGTGAATATATTCCAAGCACAGGGTGGGGAGGGTCACCTGCATGAAAACTCAGAGGGGGATCCCCACATGTCTCTGCTGCAGAAATCATCAGGAAGGTCGTGGCTCCTCCTCCCCTCTGCCGTCCGGTGGTGTCTCCAGACCAGGGGCCACCAGAGTGCATCAGGTTGATGAAACAGTGCTGGAGTGAGGCTCCGGAAGACAGACCTAGCCTGGATGACATCTTCAGCCAGGTAAGTCACCAGTCCCTCCTCCCCATCCCCCTACTTCCCTTCATTGACAGCCTGTTCTGTCTTCTCTCCTCCATAGCAGTGTGAAGAAGGGAAAAGGGAAATGAGTGTAGAATTAAGAGGTTGGGATTTGAAGACCGGCTCTTACTAGCTGTATGAACCTGGGCGAGTCGTGTGACTGGTGACTTGGGCCTTAGATCCTTTCTCTGCAAAACGAGTATAATAGTTCAACCTCCCTCATCTTACAAATGAAGAAATTGAGGCCCAGGGTGGTAATGTGATTTGTCCAAGGTCACATAGGTCATAAAGAGCAGAGTCACGTAGGTCAAAAAGAACAGGATTGGAACTCTGGTCCTCTGACCATCTTGTGCTCTTTTCACTAAAATTCTGATGAGAAAAAAAGGGTATAATATTTGTGCTATCTCACAGTGTTATTTATAAGTCTTAAAGCACTATATAACAACAAAATAACAATAACACACATTTTTATTCATTTAGGACATCTATGTAGGAAATTTCTGATGCACAGAAACTCTCCTCCTCCCTTGGCTATGGATCAGCCACCTGGTCTTAAAGGATTGCCTTTAAGATAATAAGTGACCTCCCCATGGTCACCTAGCTAGTATGTGTCAGAGGCAGCATTTGAACCCAGATCTTCCTGACTCCAAGCTGGCCCCCTTTGTCCACTGTCCCGGGCTGCCTCTCCAGCTCATACTTACATAGCTGCTATTATGGGCCCTAGAGTATTACACGGTGGGGGGTGGCCGTATGATCTCTATCGCCATTGAGACATTCATGGGTGATGGAGAGAGCCCTGCCTGGGTCTGGGCCTGTCTCTGCCACTGAGTGACTCCCTCAGTGACCTTAGGGTCACAGCCCTAAAGATGGAAGAAGCATCACAGGCCATCTCGTTCATCCACTTCATTTTATAGATGAGGAAACTGAGGCCTAGAGAATTTAACTGACCCAAGGTCGCACATAGATTGTTAAATATCCGAGGTGAGATTTGAACCCAGGCCCTTTGATGGCAGAACCAGTGCTCTTTTCATCATGCCACACTACCTCTCCAGTCTCTTCCACTCTCTGGGCCTCCATTCCTCTCCTGTAAAATAAGGGGCTTGGACAGCTTGGGCTCTGATGGTCCTCCTAGTGCTAACATTCCTTAATTCGAATCCTAGTGAGGCCTTCTGCTGTGGTCCATGATGTAGCAGCCCCAGGAGGGCAGAGATTAGGAAGGGAGGGGACCCAACAAGTTTGGACATGTAATATTTCTCATGGTGATAGATGGTGTGAGATTGACTGAACAGGGTAATGACTCCTGGGGGACCAGCTGATTTCTCTTGGTATAATATCCTCTCCTGATTCCCCTCCTCAATCGCCTCCCTCCTCCTCTCCCCAACCCTGCTCCAGTCTTAGGAAAATTGATGAAAAGAGGTGAACCAAGTCAGAGAAGGAATGTGGTAAGAGGTCTGCGCTGGGAGAAAGGAGAGTAGCCCCAGCTCTGCCACTGACTTGTTGTATGACCTCATGCAATTAATTTTCCTTCTTTGAGCCTGTTTCCTTTTCCATAAATTGAGGGGGTTAGACTACATCAGGAAGACATTCTTGACCTGGGTTATAATCTCAAGGTGTGTGGGGGGGTGTCTATGAACCTGGAAATTCAAATATTTTGATAACTATTTCAATATGATTGATTTTCTATGTATTTTCTATGTTATATAATTGAGTTTGCTTTGTACATATCTGTTTGTATGTTGTCTCTCATTCGATTTTAAGCTCTTTAAGGACAGGGACTGGTTTATTATTATTATTATTTGCCTCTTTTTGTATCCCCAGCACTTAGCAGAGTGCCTAGCATATAGTAGGGGCTTGATAAATGTTTAGCGATTGACTGATTAATGTAAATATTCCTTATGTATTTTGTCTGAAAACATTATTTTGACGAGGGGTCCATAGACTTGTGAAGCCTGTTGCCAAAAAGGTATGTGACAGAAAAAGATGTAGAATCCCTAGACTATATAAACTTGAAGATCCTTCCCAGCTCCAATGGTGTATGTTCAAAAGGAACCTCTTATCTCCAACTTTCTATGTTCTAAGGTGCCTTTTAGTTCTGACGTCTTGTGTTCCAAGCTTCCTTCTAACTCTGATACTCTGTGCGCTAAGGTTCTTTTAAGTTCTACCATTCTTTGTTCTGACTTTCTGCCTTGGTAGTTTGTGTTCTGAGGTCTCTCCCAGTTCTGAAAGTCTACGTTCTAAGGCCCCCTCCATCTTTATCTATATTTGCATCTATGTATCTCTATAATCTCTCTGTCTCTTTCTCTGCTTTTTGCTCTCTGTGTGTCTCTCTCCCATCTTTTTGTCTCTGTCTCTTTCTGCATCTCTCTGTCTCTCTGCCTCTACCTCCCTGTCTCTCTGCCCCTCTGTGTCTGTCTCTCTCTCTGTGTCTCTGTGTGTGTGTCTCTCTCTGTCTCTCTCTGTCTGTCTCTTTGTCTCTGTCTCTGTCGCTCTTTGTCTCTCTCTGTCTCTCTCTGTCTCTGTCTCTGTGTCTCTGTCTCTCTCTCTGTCTCTGTCTCTGTCTCTGTCTCTCTCTCTCTGTCTCTGTCTCTCTCTCTCTCTCTCTGTCTCTCTCTCTCTCTCTCTCCTCTCCAATATGTGTAGTCTCTACATCTCAGGATTATAGCAAGGACCAAATGAGATAATTTATAGATAGCTCTTCAAAAATATTAAAATGCTCCATAAATGTTATGGTGATTATTATGACACACCACTGCTACATAAGTTGCAAAGTGCTCTGCTGCTTATAAAGCACCTTGGAACTCTGTGTAAAGCATGCTCCAAGCTGTAGGGCACAGTGCCCAAGGAAGGGGTCCTGCTTTTTCATTGGGGAGATTGATCTCCATCTCCCTTCCATCTTCAGTTTAAAAGCATCAACCAGGGCAAAAAGAGCAGTGTGGTCGACTCCATGCTGTGGCTACTGGAGAAGTACTCCCATGACCTGGAGGACCTGGTCCAGGTGAGGACAGAAGAACTGGAGCTGGAGAAACAGAAGACAGAGAAGCTGCTCTCACAGATGCTTCCCCAGTAAGTAAGAAGGACTGGTACCCATCCCTCCATGACTACTTACTTGATGTGAGACTCTAGGCCAGGGGTGGGGAACCTGCAGCCTGGAAGCCATGTGTGGCCCTCTAGGTCCTCAAGTACAGCCCTTTAACTGAATTCAAACTCCACAGAACAAATCCCCTTAGTGAAAGGATGTGTTTGGTAAAACTTGGATTCAGTCAAAAGACCACACCCAAGGACCTAGAGGGCCACAAGTGGCCTCAAATCCACAGGTTTCCCACCCCTGCTCTAGGCAAATCCATTATTATTACTATTATTATTACTGTTAACAGCTTCTGTAAATTTAGTGGGGCAGCTAGGTGGCACAGTAGATAGAGCACTTGGTCTGGAGTCAGGAAGACTCATCTTTCTGAGTTCAAATCCAGCCTCTAGATGACCCTGGGCATGTCATCTAACCCTGCTTGCCTCAGTTTCCTCCTCTGTAAAATGAGCTGGAGAAAGAAATGGCAAACCACTCCAGTATTTCTGCCAAGAAAACCCCAAATGGGGTCATGAAGAGTCAGACATGACTGAAATGACTGAACAACAATACATGAAATGTAGCCTCACTCTTAACTTACCCAACAAAGGCTCATCCAGCCCCAGCTTGAAGTTCTCCATGTATGGGGAACTGACCACCTCTCCAGGCACCCCATTCCACTTAGGGACAGTTCTTTGCTTTTTGCTACTTCCTCTCATTGCTTGGAGGAGTAATTCCGAGGAGGTGGACAAAGTACTGGACTTGGAGTCAAGAGGACCTGGATTCCAAGCTGGCCTCAGACACTTCTTAGCTGTGCAACTATGGGCAGCTCACTTTATTTGCTCATCTGTAAAATGGGGATAATAATAGCACCTACTTCACAGGGTTATTGTGGGGAGACCAAATGAGATAGCAGGTGAGAAGAGGTTTGCAAGTCTTAAAAGCTCTAGGAACTCTCACAACTCTTCTTCCTCTCCTCCCCTCTGGGACCAACAGAACAAGTGTGGTCTGTCACCCACATGACTACCTTTTAAATACTTGAATATCACAATCATGTCCCCTCTGAGGCTTGTCTTCTACAAGATAAACATGCCCAGTTCCTTCAACCAATTCTTAAATAACAGGAACTCAAGGTATATCCAATACACATGAGAAACAGATACAAAGCAACTTTGATGGGGAGAAGGGGAGAAAGGGCCTAACATCTGGGGGGGGGGAGCAGGTGGGTAGGAAAGGCCTTTTGCATTGGGTGGGTTTTGATGTAAGCCGTGAAGAAAACTAAAGATTCCAAGAGGCAAAGGGGAGGAGGGGCTGCATCCAGGCCTGAGGAATGGTTAAGTCATCGAGTCCAGCCCCGTCATTGTTGACGAGCAAAACAAGGCCCTCAGAGGAGAGATGACTTGTACAAGTTCTCACACACGGGAAGGGGTATCCATAGGCTATCTCTATACATACAAAATACTTCATTGGTGTTCTCTCTTTTCTCGTTTTATTCCTTCTTATGATTGAGAAGTAGACTGGTTCATGACCAAACAAGACATCACGGGAGACAAAGCGGATAATTTTGATTATATTCGATTAAAAAGATTTTGTACAAACAAAATCAATGCAGCCAAAATTAGAAGGAAAGTAGGACATTAGGGGGAAATTTTTACAGCAAGATTCTCTGATTAAGGTCTCATTTCTAAAGTATATAGAGAGATGAGCCAAATTTATAAAAATAGAAGCCATTCCACAATTGATAAATGGTCAAAAGATATGAACAGAAGAAGAAATCAAAGCCATCAATAGTCATTAAAATGTTCTAAATCTCTAATAATTAGAGAAATGTGAATTAAAACAACTCTGAGGTACCACTTCATACCCATTGTATTGTCTAAGAATGCTGAAAGATTGGAGGAAAATAAGTATATTCATGCACTGTTGGTAGAGTTGTGAACTGGTCCAACCATTCTGAGGAACAATTTGAAACTATGCCCAAAGGGCTATAAAACTGTGCATACCCTTTGACCCAGTAATACCACTACTAAGTGTATGCCCCCAAAGAGATCAAAGAAAAAGGAAAATTATGCATTTGTCCAAAAACATTTATGGCAGCTCTTTCTGTAGTGGCAAAGAACTGGAAACTGAGGGGATGCTCATTAATTGGGGAATGGCTGGACAAGTTGTGGTGTATGATTGAAATGGAATACTATTGTACTATAAGAAGAGATGGCTTCAGAAAAACCTGGGAAGATTTATATGAGCTGATATAAAGTGAAGTGAGCATAACTAGGAGAACATTGTACTCAGTAACAGCAATATTGTAATGATGACTGAATGTAATAGACTTAGCCACTCCATTTTTTTTTTCCTTTAGGTGAGGCAATCAGGGTGACTTGCCCAGGGTCACACAGCTAGTAAGTGTCATGTGTCTGAGGTCGGATTTGAACTCAGGTCCTCCTGACTCCAAGGTTGGAGTTTTATCCACTGTGCCACCTAGCTGACCCAAGACTTAGCCACTCTAATCAATACAATTATTCACAACAATTTCAAAGGACTCGCGATGAAAAATGCTAGCCATCCTCAGACTGAGAACTAATTAACTGAGTGTAGATTGAAACATGTTTTCTTCTACTTTCTTTATTATTCTTGCTTCCCCCCCACCCCACAATATGGATAATGTGAAAATATGTTTTGCATGACTTCATATAGAGAGAGACAAAGAGAGAGACAGAGACAGAGGCAGAGATTGAGTAGGCACAGTTGCTAGGGGCAGGGTATACAAAGACAAAAATGGACTTATACAAATAAATAAACTCTTGGAAATATGAAAATATACAAAGTAATTGGGACGGCACCAATAACTGAGGGCATTAGGAAAGGCTTCCCATAGGACTTGACACCAAAGCCAATCTTTCAAGAAAGGCAAGGAGTCTAAGAGGCTGAGGTGAAGAGGATATGCATTCCAGGCATGGGGACATTACCAATTTAAAGGCACAGTGATGGAGATAGAACAGGACCCTAGAGGACCAGGAAGTAGATTTCAACAGGGTGCATGAAAAGGAACAAGTGTAGGCTTGAAAGGCTGCTGGACTAGAAGGTGAGGGGGCTTTAAATGCCAAATGGAAGTATTTGTATTTTGCCCTAAAATCAATAAGGAACCACTGGATTATTTTTTTGAGCAGTATTGCGACATGGTCAGACTTGTACTTTAAGAAAATTGATTAGTGTAGAAAGGAAGGTGTAGATAGGAGAAAGAAGAAGTTTGAGGCAGGGAGACCAACTGGGAGGTTATTACAATAGTCCAGGAGGGAGGTGATGAGGACCTGAACTAGAGGAATGGCCATATCAATGAAGAGAAACAAATGTGTGAAAGATGCTATGGAAGGATTTGTAATACAACCCCTACCATTCACACCCTACCTTAAAGCAAAGCCAGTTCTCCCCTGGTCTTGGCTTGACTCACCGTCTTCTTCTTCCAGGTCTGTGGCAGAGGCACTGAAGGCTGGGACCACTGTGGTCCCAGAGTACTTCGACCAGGTAACCATCTACTTCAGCGATATTGTTGGCTTCACTACCATCTCAGCTCTGAGTGAGCCCATCGAGGTGGTGGACCTGCTAAATGACCTCTACACACTATACGATGCTGTCCTGAATAGCCATGATGTGTATAAGGTGAGCTGAGCCCCAGAGGCAGATTAGTCCTAATAAAACCCGTATCTAATGGCACTGTGAAATTTACAAAGTACTTTCTTCACAATAGCCCTATGAAGCAGAAAGCATAAGAAGTATTCTCCACACTTTACAGATGAGAACACTGAGACTCAAGATGAAGGGAATTGCCCATTGCAACTCAGCCAATAATGATCAAAGCCAGAGGGTGATGCTTACTGCTGTGGAGCTGGGGGAGGGGAGGGTGGGAGCATGAGGGTGAGTTTAAAGACAAATGAACACAGTCAGTTTTATTGGATTTAATTCAACAAAAGCTTGTTTGTCACCTACTGTGTATGATGGAAATACAAAGGTTACAATACCCATTTCTCTAGTATTTTAAGTTTACAAAGTGCTCTCCTCATAAATGCCCCCGTGAGGGAAGGAGGGAGCGAAAGGATTAGTATTGTTGTTTGTCCTTGGTTCTCAAAGGAGATGTCCTGACTTGCAAGTGAACTGGATTTAATTGAGAGGGGGCTGTGCAAAGCCACCAGCCTCACTTTCTCCTCTGGAGTCATCTGGATCCAGTGGCAAGATATAGATTGGGATGACTGGAGACAGCCCTGGATACCTGTATACCTGTTTTACAAATGATGAAATAAAATCAGGGAAAGGAAGTGACTTGTCTAGGGTGGCACAGCTAATAATCAGTAGAGTCAAACTGGAACCCAAGTCTCTTGACTACTACTGCTCCAACTATGAGACAGTATTTCTATGTCCAAAAAAATTCAAATACACAAATGGATTTGTGATCTTATCCATCCAGGAATTCCCTCCAAAGATGCAAGTTGTAACCCATCCCTCCATGCCTGCCCCTCCTACACAGCTCTTGTCCGTGCTCTCCCAAAAGTTCACTCTAAATTGTCCACCCAATGAGCTAGAGACTTTCTTCTCTTTCTCCCAAAATCACAGGGTAACAGTGAAGCACCGTGGCCATTCACCTGTCATCCCTGACAGATGACAAGATATAAATTCAAGAATCACAGAATTTTAGAGATGGAAGGGACCGTAGAGATCACTTCATTTTACAGATGAGGACACTGAGACACAGAAATTCCTGTGACTTGCCCAGGCTCACACAGCTTGCTTTCCTCTCATTATCTTTTTGAACTCTCCATGATCTGGCTTCCAACCTCATTAGCTGAGTGAAAGTGCTCTCTCCAACATTATCTTAATTGCCAAATCTAATGCCTTTTTTCAATCCTCATTCTTCTTGACCTCTGTGGATCCTTTGACACTGTGGATCACCCTCTTCTCCTTGATACTCTCTTTTGTGGAGGTTTCTGTGACTCTGCTTTATCCTGGTTCTCCTCCTGCCTATCAGACTGCTCTTTCTCATTCTCCTCTGCTGGATCTTCATCCGAGTCATGCCCACCAACAGTGGGTATCCCATAGGGTTCTGTCCTGGGATCTCTTTCTTATCTCTCTGTCCTATTTCCCTTGCTGATCTTATAAGGTTCTACCTCTATACTGATTCTCAGATCTACTTATCTGTTCCTAACTTTTCTCCTAAACTCTAGACTCATATTTTCAACTGCCTATTAGACATCTCAAAATGGAGGCTTCATAGATGCATTAAACTCAACACGTCCCACACTGAACTTTATTATCTCTCCCCCCAAACTCTCTCTTCTTCCAAACTTTGCTATTACTGTTGGGGGGACCGTCATCTTTTCTGTCGTTCAGGCTGGCGATCCAGCAACGTCAGCCTCAGCTCCTCTCACCTCTCATATCTGATCTGTTGCCAAGGCCTATCTATTTCACCTTTGCAACATCTCTTATATATGGCCCCCTTCTCTCCTCTGACACTGCCACCATCCTGGTGCAGACCCTCATCATCTCACTCTTGGACTGTTGCAATAGCCTGTTAGTGGATCTGCCTGATTTAAGACTTTCCCCACTCCAGTTTTTCCCTTCACTCAGCTGTCAAAATGGTCTTCCAAAAGTCAGCTCTGGCTATATATCATGCTTTCCTCCCCCAACACCACTCCATTGAATGAGCTCCAGTGGCTGGCTCCCTATAACCTCTAGGATCAAACATAAATTCCTCTGATAGAAAGCCCCTAATTACCTCCCCCCACCTTTCCAGTCTTCTTACACACTAATCCCTCACACCCCAATCCCTCACACCCCTACTCTTTGATCCAATACCAGAGTCCTCCTTTTGTTCCTGGAACAAGACAATCCATCACCTGACTGTGCGTTTTCTCTGCCTGTCCCCCATGCCTGGAATACTCTCCCTCCTCATCTTTGCCTCCTGGCCTCCTTGGCTTTCTCAAGTCCCAGCTAAAAGCTCACCTTTTGTAAGAGGCCCTTCCTGATCACCCTTGATGCTAATGCTTTCCCTATGCTGATTATCTCCAATTTATCCTTTGTGATGAATAAAAAACCCTGAGAGACAGTTTCTGGGTAATTAATAATTAATTTATTAATTAGGCTAGCCAGCAATGAATAAATTGGTGGTCAGTAGTTTCTGCCAAAGGAGACCCTGAGATGCCTTAAATACTTTCTTACAGGGAACTCCCTTGATAAGTGAAACTCAACCCTGATTGGTGGACATCTTCAGCTCCTGCTGAAAACGTGGTTTGATCATGAGACTCAGCAGTCTCCAGCAAGCCAGCAGGAGGAAACAATCTCCATCCGGACCTCTCAGTCTGGTTTTCTCCTTTATGAGCTGGGTCACCCTACCCTCTAATGGGACAGGGATTCCTTTCCTCAGAGTAAGGGCCAGCCCAGACTGGATTTTGTTTATACTCCAAACAGAAATTAGGTGTCCTAGCTTGGATCCCACTCAAGATTGACAAGCTGGTTCCTTTCCTGCAGAGACAGACAGACATTAATGAGAACTGAGACTTTAAACAGAAATTAGAGAGAAAAGCCTGGCTCACAAATTAGCAATTAGTTGTTAATATACTCATATAATAATCATTTCTCTCACCTGTTTAAATCTTGTTTGTACCTAGTTGTTGTATGTTGCCTCCTCCATTAGACTGTGAGCTCCTTGAGAGCAGGGACCAAAAAAATGACTTTTCTTTGTATCCCCAGTGCTTAGTATGGTGCCTGGGACATAGAAGGTACTTAATAAATGATCGACTGGTATGGCTAGTGAGTGTCGGCAGGAGGAGCTGAAGACTTTTAGCCCACCTCCTCATTAGATGTCCACCAATCAGGGTTGAGTTTCACTTATCAGGGGAGTTCCCTGTCAGAAGGTATTTAAGGCATCTCAGGGTCTCCCTTGGCGTCTTTGGCTACCAAGAAAAACTACTGACCATTGTTGGCTAGCCTAATTAATAAATTGATTATTAATGACCCAGAAACTCTGTCTCTCGAGGTTTTTTATTTATCACAAAGGATAAATTGGAGATAATCAACAGAGGGAAGTAGGGCAGGGTTTGAATGCAGATATGTCTTTCTCAAAGTCCAGTATCCTATCCACCAGGCAACACTGTCCAAATCATACCTCAAAGCAATTCCCACTGGACGTTTCTACCTAATGGTCATCCAAACCACTGTTTACAGACCTCCAAGGAGGGAAAATCCATCACTTTCTGAGCCATATATTCTAGTTTTGAACAACCCTAATAGAGTGCTTTTGCTGTGAAGTAAGTAACACAGATATTAATTATCCTTATTCTATAGGGAAGAAAATTAAAGTAGAGACTTGCCAAAGTCACGTGGTTACTATGTAACAGAGGTGGGGTTCTAACCCAGAACTTCAATTCCAGTGTATTTCTAGTACACTATTCTGTCTCCTGACACCCGTTAGACTTTTAATCGTTTTTCCGTTGTGTTCAACTCTTCATGACCCTTTTGGGGGTTTTCTCGGCAGAGATACTGGAGTGGTTTGCCATTTCCTTCTCCAGCTCATTTTACAGATGAGGAAACTGAGGCAAAAAGGGTGAAGTGACTTGCCCAGGGTCACACAACTAGGGAGTATCTGAGGCTGGATTTGAATTCAAATCTTCCTGACTCCAGGCCCAGCACTCTATCCACTGAACCACCTAGCTTCCTTTAGGCCTTTAACCACAAATAAAGAATTATAAAATCTCAAAATAGGAAGGAAACTTCAAAGCTGTCTAGCCTAATCCATACCCAACTAAGAATCCCCTCTATGGCACATCTCTTCATTACCTGCCTATTCTTTTCTTGAAGATGGTCAGTGAGGGGGAACCCACTGCCTCCTGAGGCAGCTGATTCCACTTCTATTTAGAGATGTCTTTCCTCTTATAGAGCCTAAATCTGCCTGTCTGTAATTTCCTAGTTCTACTCTTATGGACAAGCACAATAAATCTAATCTCTCTTCCATATGACAGGCCTTCAAATATTTGAAGACAGCGGACATGTCTACACTATGCCTTCTTTTCTCCAGGCTAAATAAATGCCCCCAGTTCTTTCAGCTGTTTGCTAAATAGCACTATCTTCCTGGTCACCCTCTTTGGGACATGCTCCATTCATCAGTTTCCTATGGTGCTTGTAAGATGTGATCCCTGCCCTCAAGGAGCTTACAATCTAGTAGAAGGATAAGATACAAATAATCATGATTCAAAGTCCTTGAATATTTTTAGACCTGTCATTTACAGATTCTCCTTCTGCTAATGGAGTATCCAACCACCCTGTTCTTTAGTAGAAGACAACCTATGGTCACTTCTACAATGATCCAAAGGACATACTTTAGTTACTTTTAAAAGGGCTCATCCCTATCTCAGCAAATCTCCAGGGCTGAGTATTTTAGGAGTTTAGGAGGCTGGTCCTTGATGACAAATGTAAATGTGTCTGCCATTGCAGGCCTGGATGCCAAGCCTTTCCAAACTGGATGGACCTTGCCAGACCTTATGCTATGCTAACATAGCCTTCAGGAGGAACCCAGGATCCTGTCCACACCACTATGTGATATTGGAAAAATTTTTGTAGGAAAAAATAGAATTGCGGAAAGTCTGACTGCAATAAACACCAACAGTTCAAATGATCCCCTCTATCAAATGGATTTGTAAAGGAGTATAAATTTTAAAAAAATGGAAAAATAGAACTTAAACAGAATTTTAAAATAGAAATTTTAGAAAATAGAATTTTTAAAAAATTGAATTCTATTAAAAATAGAAGATGTAGAATGTCAAAGCTGGGAGGCTCTTTAGAGCATAGAATATCAGAACAGAAAGGAAATTTAGAATAGAGAATATCAGTACTAGAAAGGATCTTAGAACAGAAAATGTTAGAGCTGGAAGGGACTTTAGAACAGAGAATATTGGGGGGGGGGAAGGATCTTTAAATACATAATGTTAGAGTAAAAATGGGCCTTAGAAGAGAGAATAGAGAATGTTAGAAGAGACTTAGAGATAGAGAGGCTGAGACTTCCTTCTCCCCCTTTACAGCTGATAGCACTGAGGCCCATAGGAGAAAAAAGACTTTCCCAAGATCACATGGCATCATTCCTCAATTTCCCCAACCATGCCCTCCAGACTTTGATGCAGTACTGAGTCAGTCCTGCCCCCACCCTGAGCCAGCTTGGGGTTAGTTCATTCCTTTTGTGTTAATCTTTCCTTACACAGAGATCTCCCCTTTTCCTGAATCATCTCTCCTGCTGCCCTTCTCTGATCTCTCTCCAATTATTCCATAGCTTTCTGCCAAAGAATGCACACCATTTTCCAGATGTCCAGAGGCCCATTCCTTCCAGCATTAGAAACCTTCCTTCACAGCTCATGCCTCAGGGGTGGACTTTCTCTCCATCGGGATCTTGTTACTGTTTATCTGGTACTGTTTGCAAAGCAGGCTGGAAACCATCTTCATGTGTTAATCCTCACAGTGGTTCTAATGGGATAGTGTAGGATGACTAATTCCATTGAATATGAGTTATTTGTGACCCAAAATAAGCCCAGAGAGGCTTGGCACCTTGACCAGAGCCACACAGCATATTCATTACCTAGATAAAATTGGGGCTCTGGTCACCCAGAATTTAATAGCCAGTAAGCAGCATAGTCAATCTTCTATAGCACTATAATCCACTCTTTTTCTCTTTTGTCTTTCTTTCTCAATTATTACTATTTATAATAACCATTGTTATTATAAAGCATAATAACAACTACAAGCTTCTACTTTTATAGCATTTTTAAGGTTTACAAACACTCCTCAAAACAGTTCTGGGAAGTAGATAGTACAAATGTTATCATTCCCATTTTATAGAAGAGGAAACTGAGTCTCAGACAGGTGAAGCAACTCGCCCAAGGTCATGTGGCTAGTTAATTCCAGTGCTAAAATTGCATATAGTTCTTTGACTGTACCGCCTTTTGGCTCCAATGTACTTTATGTCACTATCTTCAGTGATTCTCACCACAATTCTATGGGGAGTACTGGGATTAGAATCTCAGATTTGGAAGAGAAAAAAGGAAGAAGCCTTTCCCAACCCCTATTAATTCTAGTGCTTTCCTTGGGGCAGCTAGGTGGCGCAGTGGATAGAGCACCGGCCCTGAAGTCAAGAGGACCTGAGTTAAATCCGGCCTCAGACCAAACACTTGACACATTCTAGCTGTGTGACCTTGGGCAAGTCACTTAACCCCAATTGCCTCACCAAAAAAAAAAAAAAAACAAAAAACAAAAAACCAAAAACAAAAAAACCCCAAAAAACAAACAAACAAAAAAAACCAAATTCTAGTGCTTTCCCTCTGCTAATTATTTCCTATTTATCCTGTATATAGTTTGCTTTGTATGTATTTGTTTGCACGTTGCCTCCCCCTTTAGATTGCAAGCTCTGTGAGGGCAGAGCCTGTCTTTTGTCTCTTTTTGTATCCCTGGCACTTAGCACACTGCCTGGAGTAGGTGCTTAAGTAAATGTTTATTGACCGATCAATTGATTCAGAGTCGAGGATCTCAAAGGCCACCCAGCCTCTGTATAGGAGGTGAAACACGTAGAATGTTAGAGACAAAAGGGGCTTTATGAACTTGAACAAAAATGCTTTCTACGGCCTACCTGACAGATGGTCATCCAGGTTTTACAGGATGACCTTCAATGAAATGTGCAGAGGGACAGGGAGGTAGCACAGGGGATAAAGCACCAGCCCTGGAGTCAGAAGGACCTAAGTTCAAATTCGACTTCAGACACATAACACTCACTAGCTGTGTGACTCTGGGCAGGTCGCTTAACCCCAATTGCCACACACACACATACACACACAATGTGGAGGGTGGGAGCTTCTTATGCTGGAGTAGAAAGGATATATAGTCTGTTGTCATTGGGAGAACTTTAGAACACAGAACCAAGAATGACCAGCTGGAAGGGACTTTAGAACAGAGAATGTCATGGCTGGAAGGGACTTTAGAAAAGAAGAATGTCACAGAGAGAAAGGACCTTACCACAAAGAACAGAGTATGTCGTAGTTAAAAAGGACTTTAGAACAGAGCATGTCACAGCTGGAAGAGTCTTTAGAACAAAGAACAGAAATCTGTCAAGGTTTGAAGGGACCTTAGAACAGAGAATGTCACAGCTGGAAGGGACATTCGAGATCATCCATTCTGACCACTCCATTTTTATAAAGGAGAAAGCTGAGGACCAGGGAAAGAAAGTAAGCTGGTCAAGGTCACACAGCTTTGTATGTGTTAGAACCCTGTATTTCTGACGCAGAGTCTGGAGTTCTTTCCATTAAACCAAAGCGGTGGAATCTCACCCTCCCAGCAGTGAGAATGTGGGGAGCCACAACGTTTCTGGGCAGGAGTCATGTGCATTCTTGTTTCTCAAATCATTTAGTGAAAGGAGTGAGTCAAGCCTGAGTTCAAAGTAGCTGAAGGTGAAAGTTAAGAGCGAGGATTCTCTTGTTAGACACCCTCTAAGAATCACAATACCCAGCCCTCTTGAGATGCCTCAAGGGATGCTAATGGAAAACAGAGATAGTACAACAAAGACAGCTGGGCAAGCCTGCTCTGGCAAACACCAACTGCTTGGGACATAGGCAAATTGGAATATATCCAGAGGAGTGCCCACACTATAGGAAGATTCGGGGAGGGGGTAGGCGGGTTGAAGGTGGGTAGACATACGACTGTCATCACAAAGGAGAGAGATTAAAATTGTTCAGCTTGGCTTTAGAGGACAGAACCAGGTGCAAAGAGTAGAAATTCCATGGAGGCAGGTTTCAATTTAATAGAAGAAAGAATTTTCTACCACAGCTGTTCAACAACAGAATGAGCTATCTCAGGAGGCGATGAGCTTTCGGCTTCACTGGAAACACTTAAGCTGAGGCTGGAAGGAAGCTATTATAATGAGAATTTTTGCACGGAGAGTGAAGTTCCATAAATGACCTCCATGAGCCCTGCTACCACTAATATTCTTGGATCTTGTGTTTCTGTGATTCTAAGAATCTAAGATACTGTTATTTTCAACTCCTAGACTCTGTGGCTTTCAAAAAAGTATTAGTAACTTTTATTGTTATGTCACCTTCATTTCCAAATTTGACTTCCCTTTCACCTACCCAGAGGTTCTCATCCCTTGCAACATAAAATAAAGAAGAGAGGAAGAAAAGTGGGTCAGCAAAACTAAGCAAGAAATCAACTGAGTATGACAGATACGTAATAGTCTGCACTCAGATTCCCCCACCTCTATAAAGGGGGGCGGGCATTGTCTCACGTCTTCTTCAGGGACAAGCACGGTCCTCCAACTGTTTTATTCTAAGTTCCTATGACTGATTCTAATGTTCTCTGATTTTCAAGATTCTACGATTCAATGGAGAAGCACATGGTGCCTTGCAGTCCAGAAGACTTAGGTTTAAAGCTGCCTCTGACACATACTGACCATGGGAGCCTGGGCAAATCACTTAACCTTTCAATGCCCCCAGGGAACTCTCTAGGAAGGAAGGATAAGGAAGAGAAAAAGCATTTATTAAGCTGCTGCTGTGTGCCAGGCACCGTGCTAAGCACTTTATAATTATTATCGTAAATGATTGTCGCAACAACCTTAGGGAGACACTGTTATTACACTCATTTTACAGATTAGAAAACTGAGGCTAATGGAGAGTATGTGACTTGCCCAGTGTAACACAGCTCGTGTCTGAGGTGAGATTTGAACTCAGTTAATAATAGCTAACATTTATATAGCACTCACTCTATGCCAGGCACTACATGAAGCATTTTACAATGATTTCATTTCATCATCATGAAACCCTGGGAGGCAGGTGCTATCATGATCCTCATTTTACAGGTGAAGAAACCGAGACAGGGGTTAAGTGACTTGCCCAGGTTCATATAGCCAGTAGGGGTCTAAAGCCATATTTGAACTCAGGTCTTTCTGACTTCAGGCCCAAAACTCTATCTACTGAACCACCCACCAAACTGCTTCTGTAAGACTCCATGTTGCAAAGGTGGTTGCTGTTGTTCAGTCATTTCAGTTGTGTCTGACTTATTGTGACTCTATTTAGGGTTTTCTTGGCAAAGATGCTGGTGCCATTTCCTTCTACAGCTCATTTTACAAATGAGGAAACTGAGTCTAACAGGGTTGAGTGACTTGCCCAGGGTCACCCAGCTAGTGAGTGTCTGAGGCTGGATTTGAACTCAGGGAGAGGAATCTTCCTGACCACAGGCCCAGTGCTCCATGCACTATGGCGCCACCTAGCCGCCCAAGTGGAGGAGGTACTGCTCTGCATTGGCAGATTACGTTTCTTCACCAGGAATTTCCTACACCAATGAAATTCGAGGTCTGGAATTAAAAAAAAAAATCCATAGGCTCATAGATTTAGAGATGGAAGGGACCTTGGAAGCCTTCAAATCCAACTTCATTTTACAGATGAGGAAACTGAGACTCTGAGAGATTAAGGGTCATATTGGGGCAGCTAAGTAGAGCAGTGGATAGAGGTATGAGTCTGGAGTTAGGAAGACCTGAGTTCAAATCCGACCTCAAACACTTACTAGCTGTATGACCCTGGATAAGTCACTTAATCCTGTTTGCCTCTGTTTCCTTATCTGTAAAATGATCTGGAGAAGGAAATGGCAACCACTCCAGTATCTTTGCCAAGAAAACCCCCTAAAAGGGGTCATAAAGAATCAAAAATGACTGAAACAATTGAACAACAACAATATAAATGAGGGTCACGTAGATATGTCCATGGTCATACAGCTAGCAGCAGAGGCAGAATTGGAACCCAAGTTTTCTTGACTCAGTTCACTATGGTGTGCTTCCTCTTTCAAATCTAGCTTGAGCATTCTTCATACTGCCCTACCATGCTATGTGCTGTACAGATGATGGCGTATTGGGTGTTCAAGGAGGACTAGCACCTCTGGTGTGAGGGCTTGCTGAACCCTTTTCAGGGCTGCTCATCCATCTTTGCCGTCCACCTTCACCCAAGGCTCCAAGAAGATGTAGCACGTGTAGAGGCCGCTCGTTGGCAGACCACCTCGGCAGATGATGCCAAGGTTGGGGGTGACCGACGGGCCCCAAACCTATTGGTCGGTTAGGGAGATGTCTATGCCACTCGTGTGAAGACTTCCCCTGGTGGGATGGGAGGATGAGAACAATTTGTTCCAATGGCCATGAAGGCGGCTGAAGCAGGCACCGTGATGAGCTTAGAGCGTGGTCAGACGTTGGAGACACCGTGGTCAACTGCCGCATCCCGGGCCTTCGCCAGTCGTCTTGACTCTGGTCCTGCCGCCGGACTTGGAAGACTCAGGAAGAGAGAGTAAGGTTGAGGACTTTGTGCAACTCTGCCTCACTTACATCAAGCTCACGAACAGTCAAGACATCAGCCCTGATGGCACTGGTCCCCTTTGAAAACAAAGGACCAGCGACAACAGAGGAAATGCACGTGGGCCTGCTAATGAAGAGTCAATTACATGATCAGCCAAACAAAGAAGTGAGACGCCTGTGATTTCTCTAACAATGCTAGTCCCCCACATCCGTGGAGGTGGTCCGCGTCAGGGATGGACCAGGAAACTGAGTCGAGTTCTTTGGTGGGGGGCTTCCTGGAGGTGGTGGTCTTAAGCTGTAGGGTAAAGAAGGGGCAAGTTGAAGGAGGGAGGGCATGCTCCCTCCTGAGCACAGGCTCTTGGGGGTGATGCCCTAATTGTTGTGCAGGTGGAGACCATTGGTGATGCCTATATGGTGGCCTCGGGGCTGCCTAGGCGGAATGGCACCCGACATGCAGCTGAAATTGCCAATCTGGCACTGGACATCCTCAGCTCCGTGGGCGACTTCCGCATGAGGCATGTGCCTGAGGTGCCCGTCTGCATCCGGGCCGGCCTGCACTCAGGTAAGTGGGTGCTGGTGGTGTCGCCTATGGGCACAGGAGAGTCCAGTCCTAGGACTGTGTACCCTGAGCTGCAGGTGGGGGTGGGTGTGAGGCACAGTGGGAGCCTTCGGTGGGGGGAGAGAAAGAAGGAAGGAAACAAGCGTTTATTAAGTGCCTGCTATGTACTAAGCACCATACTAATCACTTTACAAACATTATCTCATTTGATCCTCACAACAACCTTGGAAGGCGGGTGCTGTTATTATCCCCATTTTACAGATGAGGAAACTGAGACAGAGGTCAAATGTCTTGAGTCACACAGTTAATGTCTGAGGCTGGATTTGAACTCACATCTTCCTGTTTCCCAGCCTAGGGTTCTACCCAATGTACCAAACTACCTGTGAGGTAGTTTGTATAAAGATGGTTATTCCCCTTTGACAGATGAGGGAAAAAGATGTTGAAATGCATCCCATGGGTTCTGGAGTTCAAAACCTGCCTCAGACACTTTCTAGCTATGCGTCTCTCTATAAAACACTATACCTCTACCTCGGTTTCCTCAACTGTAAAATGAGGATAATAATACCACCTACCTCCCAAGGTTGTGGCAAGGATAAAGTGAGATAATGTTTGTAAAGCATTTGCAAACCTAAAAGCACTATCTAAGTGTAGCTACTTAATTGTATTTATTTTAAAATAAGGTTCAGAAAGGTGACGTGGTCCAGGCCACCCAGCCAGGAAGGGTCAGAGTCTGGATTCTAACCTAGGTTTCCTGAGTCCATTTTCAGTGCTCCTCCCCCTCTCTTGGGTCTGTCTTTCAAACATTTAACAATTTACAGAAGAGAAAATGGTAGCCCCGCAAATTAAGGGACTTGCCCAGTATCATATATAGGAGTATATAGCTCATACTTAGTAATTATCAGATCTGAAATTTCAGCCTAATTCTTCTAACTTCAAATTCAACCCTCTTTCAATTGTATTTCAGAGGGGAAGCTATCAGGAGCACTGATGAATCCCCTCTACTGGTGAAAGTGAGAGAAAGGGTACGGGGCTGGAAATGGGGGGAGGGAGGAAGCAGCCCCGTACTGAGCATCTGATAAGGAGACCAGGTTTGGAAGGCTTGGGCTGGTCAGAATACCAAGGTGACTGTCCTTGTTTAACTTCCCAATGTCAGTGATAACTCGCTATCACCCACCGCCTGACGCAAGTACCAGCTGAACAGAAGGGAGATTCTAGCCTCATGTCTGCATTCTTCCCAGCTCCTGAGACAAGAGAGGAGAGAATAAAGATTTATATAGCACTTACTGTGTGCCAGGCACTGTGCTAAGTGCTTTTAAAAATATTATCTCACGTGATCCTCACAATAGCCCTTTGAGGTAGATGCTGTTATCTCCCCTATTTTACAGTTGAGGAAACTGAGGCACACAAACGTTAAGTGATTTATCCAGGGTCACATAGCCAATAAGTGTCTGAGGCCAGATTTGAACTCAGGTCTTCCTGACCACAGGCCCAATGCTCTATTCACTGGACCACCTAGCTGCCTCTCTTACGGGGGCAGAACAATGAGATGTAGTGGAAGACCCACTAAATTTGGAGTCAGAAGACCTGGGTTCAGATCCACACCTTGCAGTTTATCTGCTTTGTGACCTTAGGCGAGCCTTTGCCCTCTCCAGGCCTCGGTTGATCTAAGATGGTCTTTAAGGTCCTTTTTGCTTCTAACTCCTATGATCATTGGGGTGGGGTTTGGGGTTTCAGGGCCTTGTGTGGCAGGCGTTGTGGGCCTCACCATGCCTCGCTACTGCCTCTTTGGAGACACGGTAAACACTGCCTCCCGGATGGAATCTACGGGACTCCGTGAGTAATGATGCTAGTGAAGATGAGGATGATGACATGTCAATACTTCAAAACCCTCATGATTCCATCAGCATTGACATGGGTCACAGCCCCTCTATAACTTCGTAGTTTTTTTTTTCATTTTCTTTGTTTTCAAACAACCTGAGGGACCACATTGAAGTAGGGAGATAGTCCATTGGCAGGTGGCTATTTGAAGCCCTTTCTTGAGCCTGGAGCCTCTAGCAGGCCCTTGGAGAGCCCAGGACTGCAGCCACACCATGAGGAAGCATGGAAGGAGGGCTTCAGTGGAAAAAAGAGATCATGAAAATCATTCCTTATACTTACAGAAAGACAAGACAACCTCATTCTTTTTCTTAATTAAACATACTCAAGCCTAGCAGCTCTGTAGGCTGTAACAAAGCCACCCTGGTGTGTTGTTTGGTCATTTCAGTTGTGTCTGGCTCTTCATGACCCCACTTGGGGTTTTCTTGGCAGAGGTACTAGAGTGGTTTACCGCTTCCTTCTCCAGCTCATTTTACAGAGGAGGAAACTGAGGCAAAGAGGGTGAAATGACTTGCCCAGGGTCATGCAGCTAGTAAGTGTCTGGGGTCAGATTTGAGCTCACAAAGATGAATCTTCCTGACTCCAGGCCAAGCACTCTATCCACTGCACCACCCAGCTGCCCATGTCTCCTGACTCTCATTCTGGAGATTTCTCAACATCAAGAAGACGGATATGGGATTAGAATTCCTGGGTTCAAGCCGCCATCTTTTTCAGACTTGCTGCTATCTAGCCACACCTGTTTCATCTTATACTCACAGAGTTGATTTTTTTGGAGCCCAAGTGTGAGATTTTAAATTTCCCTCTATTAAATTCTACCTTATTAGATTCAGTTCATTGTTCTGACTTGTCAAGATTTTTGGCGATCCTGACTCTGTCATCCAGTGTGTTAGCTATCCTGCCTCATTTTGTCTCTTCTGCCAATGTGATAAGCACACCATCTATGCTTTTATCAGAGTCAGTGATAGAGATGTTGGACCACACACAGGTCCCTGTTATGCTCTAGTTGAAACAGGGGCTAGAAAACTGAAACTGGAGTCAGAGAGATCTGAGTTCAAAGCTGACCTTTGACACTCACTATGTGACTCTGAGTAACTCTCTTTATCTCTAACTGCTTCTGTTTCCTCATCTGTAAAATGGGGATAATAACAGCAACAACCTCCCAGGATGGTTGTGAGGACAAATTTAGATAATATAGCTAAAGTACTTTGCAAAACTTAAAGCACCATATGAAATGCTAACTGTCATTATTTTTATAGACTCTCTTCTCAGATGATATCAAACCATTAATGACTATTCTTTAAAGCAGCTCCCAAACTACCTAATTGTAGTATCATTGGTCTAGTCCAGTGGTGTCAAATTCAAGTAGAAATGGGGACCACCAAACCTGGGCATATTGACTTAGAAATCTACCTATGAACATTATCTACATTCTGCTGTATTTTTACTTATTTTGTTAAATATTTCCCAATTACGTTTTAATCTGTTTGAAGCTCTGACTGAGCCCACATCTCTTCATCTTGTCCTTAAGAATTGAAAGAAAGACTTTATCTGGTGCTTTACTGAAATCTAGGTAAATTACCTCCGCAGCATTCCCCGATCTGCTGCCAGTCTAGTAACCCTGTTTTAAAATGGAAATTTTGCTCTCAATGGAGACATAGCTTCTAATATCATTTTTGTACAAAACCTGAGTATGTCCTATAGTGACTTCTATTGTCTATGTCCGTTTTTCTACGCATATACATTTTTCCTTGAAAGTATAACTCTTTTTAGAGGCATGGCATCCATCCATCCATACATGCACGCATGCATTCTAGGGTGGTCTGTATTGCAGTCAATATGGCAAGCCTTTTTGTTTCCCAACACCATTACCCTCTGGGGGGTTGCCTGGATTGTCAGCACCTGGAGTCACTCTGCTGGCTTAGCCAGAGCAATTGAAGGAGTGTGAAGGACCTCAGCTTCCTGAGAGCAGAAAGTAAAGATACTTGAACAGGTGTTAACAGAGCTTGACTGCTCTGACAAAGCCTTCCAAAGCTCCCCCAAAGGGGACAATCATGTTTCTGTATGCAATAGTATACAAGATAGTCTACTCCCACTCAACAGACACTCCACTGGTTTTAACCTGTCAGTTGACCTACAGAATTGGGATTCTCTGGACTCCATGTTAGGTAATCATATCTCTCCTAAGGGGCTGAGATAAGAGCAAACAAAGATTCAGAGGCAGAAAAACTGAATTAAAATCCTGGCTCTGCTATAGATTGGCTGTGTGACCTTGGGAAAGTAATTTACTCTTGCTTGGGCCTCAGTCTCCTTCCCTGTAAAATGAAGAGATCGAATTAGATGAACGCTAATGTTCCTTCTGTCCCTAAGCAATATAGTATTATAAATATGGTAGAGATCTGGGCCTGCCTCTTCTCCCAGACACCTTGTTGTGGAGACTTGGTGCACTAGGGTGTCTGTCTACTGCCTGGCAGACGTTACCCAACGTCTTCCACGTACCTTTGGTTTTGGGATTGTTTTAATGATCTCAAATAGACTTCCTATGAAGAAGCCAGGAGGTAACCATGCCAAGTCGGGTCTTTATCTTTCCTCAGAAGAATCAGAGGCAGATGTATCAGAGAAGATGTAGCCATGAGAGCCCAAAAGGAGTCAGCATCAGCAACAGGGTGATTCTGACAGCTAATAGAACAATTGATCCCATAATGTTTGAGCTTTGTATGCACAATTTAATTTGATTTTCACATCAGCCCCAAGAAGGAGGAAGCACAATGATTATTCCCCCCATTTTTTGGAGTGTAGTGTCATAGATTTAAATCTGAAAGGGCCCTCAGGGGTCAGCTAGTTCAATCCTCTCATTTATAGGTGAGAAAGTTGAGGAGTGGAGAGAGGTAAAGTGATTTGGCCAAGGTTACAGTAAATTGAATAGTTCTGATCAGAATCCAGATCCCATAATATCAAATCCGCTGCCCCATAAGGTAAGACTCAACATCACACAGGAAAGTGAAATCAGGTCCTCTGATCTCAAGTTCAAGGCTCTCTCCACCGCCCCACAATTTTGTCAATATAGAGGAACCCGTTGTGAAAGTAAAGCTCATCCGTGTCTTGACTCTTCTTTGTCTTATTGTATCAGCTTACAGGATCCATGTCAACCGAAGTACTGTCCAGACTTTGGTCAGCCTGAATGAAGGCTACAAAATTGAAGTCAGAGGCCAGACTGAACTGAAGGTAAAGAGAATTCTTCCAGGGGGATGCTAGAGACAGATACACTGGCTCATAAGAACCAGGCCAACTGTTAAATTTCTTATGTGAGCATTTACACCTTGAAAATTGGTACATGTTGCAAATAAGGACCTGATTTCTTTTATTTTTTAAATTTTATTATTTTTTTTGGTCATTTTTGAGTTCCAAGCTATTTCCTTCCCAATTCCATCAGAGAAGGCCAACATTTGACATAGATATATATGTGAAACCATATAATACATACTTCCATATATCAATTCAGTTGTTTCAGTCATGTCTGACTGTTCATGACCCCATTTGGAATTTTCTTGGCAAAGGTACTGGAATGGTTTGCCCTTTCCTTCTCCAGTTCATTTTACAAATGAGGAAACTGAGGCCAACAGAGTTAAGTGACTTACCCGGGGTCCCACAGTTAATAAGTGTCTGAGGCTGGATTTGAACTCAGGGGGAGTTTTCCAGACTCCAAACCCAGCACTCTATCCACTGAGCCACCAGGCTGTCCATATCATAACATAGTATGTAATAATATATTACATAATTAAAGCTAAGATCCCTGTTCCCTTTCATACCCCATTTATCTCACTGTGTAATTTCTCTATATCAGTCACAGACATACCCACAAACTGGCAGTCATCAATCCCAATCTGTCCATGAAACTGGGAAATATGCATCCTTCATCCACTTGGCTTTCCTGTGTGAATTATGAGGCTGATTTTTTGAATGGCCAGGGGCTTCCTTGTGGAGATCTCTAACATTTTAGGGCTCAATGCGGTTAGCACAATATTATTCCTGGAGGTTAGGCGCTCCTGGAGGGTGTCACAGATTCATTGACACTAACCTGATCATATTTATTACAAAGGGCCAAGTACTGAGGAGTCTCTATTTTTTTTTAATGATTGGTGAATGGAGTTTTCACACTAACAAAACTTCAGATGCTTGATATGTATGTGGGCCCCTCTCATAAAAATTTTGCCAAAATGGGAAAAGTTGGCCAGAAACGGTATGTGTGTGGGGGGTACGGTATCTGAGACTATGATTCTAAAAATCTAAATTCGATGATTCTAAATTCTCAAATAAATCTCAAATTTCAATAGGTGATGAGAGATACGTTTGTTTGTTTTGATTTTATTGATAACATTAAGGGGTTTTCCATTTTCTTCCAGGGCAAAGGTATAGAAGAAACCTATTGGCTGGTCGGGAAAGCAGGCTTCCCAAAAGAACTCCCTAAGCCCATGGATATCAAACCAGGGTGAGCATAAGAGACTTAGCCAGGCAGAGTATGGGAGGGAGGGGGCTGGGGGGGCTGGTAAATTCTTACAAGACTCAAATGGCTGTGGGCAGCAGAGCATAGCTCTGCCACTTATCCCTAGAATGTCCTTTATCAACCTCTTCATCTACTGAATTTCCACCCATTTCCTCCAGGAAAGCTGCCATGATCCCACTCTCTGCCCCCAGTGTTGCTCACAGGGGCCCACATAGTAGAAGATTGCTTAATAAATGTTTCTTGATTTTTAATTGCAGAGATAAACCTTGACCTCAGGGAGCTCACAAACCAGTAGGAGCAAGGAGTAATCCACCATAGATTATAGTCTGAGGCAAAGGAAATAAAAGTCATTCAGTGGAGGGAGAGAGGTCACTGTGGGCTATGGTGGTAAAGGAAGGCTTCTCAGAGGAGGTGGCATTTGAGCTAGACCTGGACAGATGAATGAGATTTGGAGAGGAGGTTGTCTTGTAGAATCTTCCAGAGCCAAGAACCTCAAGGCTGCCTTAGAAAACTTAGCCTTAGTTTAAGCAGAAGAGCAGTGGGGTAATGAAAAACAAAATTTCGGGGTCCAGGGGACCTTGTGTTGGTCTCAAAATAACCTTTTCTTCTTCTCCCCAATTCATGAAGGCTCCAGGACCAGGTTGGGAGAATTTGGTAAAGGCCAGAACTGAACATTCTGAATAAGGCCTGGGGAGGAGAATGGGGGAAAGGGGGAGGGAAAGATTTGATCTATACGTGAGCCAGTTGAGCTTAACAGAAAGAATAAAGGCTATGTTCCAGCCCCAGACCAAGCCCTGACTCTAGCCTTATACTGAAGGCAGATCTTAGGACATAGATTGAGTCAATCTGGGCCCCAGGATGACCTCAGGAGCCAGATAGCCTTGATGGTTTTTGGACAAAAGGCAGGATATTGTTGACGGTGGAGAAAGTATAAATGGCTTTATGTCAGTCATCCTGACTCCTGGGTCAGTCCTCCTAATGGGGAATAGATATCTACCGTATCTGTAGGCCAGGGTTTCTTTACCCTTTTTATGTCATGGATCCCTTTGGTGAAACCCAAAGAGGAGATTCTACTTCTCAGAATAGTATTTTTAAATAATTGAAGGAAATGCTAAACTTTGGTTTTAGTTGTTGTTCAGTCATTTTTCAGTCATGTCTGACTCTCCATGACCCCATTTGGGGTTTTCTTGGCAAAGGTACTGGAGTGGTTTGCCATTTTCTTCTCCGGCTCTTTTTACAGATGAGGAAACTGAGGCAAACTGAGTGAAGTGACTTGCCCAAGGTCACGTAGCTAGTAAGTGTCTGAGGCCAAATTTGAACTCAGGAAGATGAGTCTTCTTGACTCCAGGCCCAGCGCTCTACCCACTGTGCCATCTAGTTGCCCCTAAAAACTTCATTTAGGGACTAATGAAAATAAAGATGCCATTTTTTTCCATCCAGGTTCACAGATTCCCTGAAATCCATGGACCCCGTTAAAGAACCCTTACCAGGGAAGGATATTTAAACTCTTACCCTCTGTAGTCACACCATTTATTGTACCATGTTAATGTGTCATTGAGAGGTAGAGCAGTGGACAGAAAGCTGGTCTTGGAGTTAGTAAGACACGAATTGAGAGTCCTGACTCCAACACACACTGGGTGTGTGACCCTGGACAAATCACTTAGGCCGCTCTCTAAGAATTTAAGTTGCAGAGTATGTGACAATCTGCATTGGTGGAGGGGGAGCTCCTCACTGGAAGTTTCCTACATCGATGAGATTGAGGTGTGGACCAGGGGAGGAAAAAGGCAGAAAGTGTAGAGAGGCTTAGTTGGGGTGAGGGAGAGAAAAGGGCAGGAATGACAGACTCCTAAAAGTTCTGGCCTGTGCCCAGCTTTTTCCTGTTGGGCTGCACCCCCAGGGCCTCCCATTCATCACCAGGGCTTAAGCAAAAGGATATAGGGATGGGAAACCAAATGGACAGATTAATGATGGGAGGGCAGAACACCCTGTTCCCCACCTCCCTGACCCCAGACAGGGCTGGACCTCCTATGAAAAGGCCCAATTGTTTTCTCTGGGCAGAGGAAACTTACATCAGTCTGTACTTCCGCCCCGTGGATGCTGATGAGGGGTGCCAAGGCTATAGGGCCTTGGGTGGGGGGTGCGGTGGGGAGGGCACTTCCTGCTGACAGAGCAGTCTGGGCAGCATGCTCCACAGGCCTAGATGCTTGAAGGCCATCCTCCAATGGCTGGGGGAGGGGGGTGGTTCCCTATCTCTTTGCTGTACCATTTTGTCTCCAGGTGCAACTCACTCTACTTAGGTTCTTTGAGAAAAATTACTCCCAGAATTGCAGAATGTTATATCTGGGAAGAATATGAAAACAGGGAAGACTAACATACAGATTTATAGCCAGAAGGGATCCTGGAGACCATGAGGTCCAGCACTCTCATTTTACAGAGTAGGAAACTGAGGCCCCCAACAAGCCATGACTTGTCAGGATGATACAGCTAGTGGGAAGTAAAGCTGAGATTCAAACCCAGACCCTCTGACTCCCAATCTACCTTTCTTTCCATTCTGGCAGCTTGCCTGGGTGGCACAGCAGCTGAGGCACTGGACTTAGTGTCAGAAAGACCTGGTTTCCCACTCTCCTTCAGACACTTGCTCTGTGACCTTGCACAGGTCATCTAACCTCTTTGTGCCTCAATTCCCTCGCCTATAAAATTAAACAACAAGCATTTAAAGTGAGGATAATAATAGCACCTACCTCCCAGGATTGTTGGAATGGTCAATGAGGTAATATTTGTAAAACACCTTGCAAATGTTAAAGTGAGTCTTCTCCTCTCTGGTTACAGTCAGTCTGCTCTATGCATGTATCTTGGATGTACCTAATTATTTACCTGTTGTCTCCTCCATTTGAATGTAAGGTCCTTGAGGGCAGGGACTGTTTTTGCCTTTCTTTGTATCCCAAGCACTTAGCACAGGGTCAGGCACATAGCTAAGTGCTAAATCAATGCTTGTTGACTGGTTAATTGGTTGATAGATCATCTCTAAGGTGCAATGCCACTTTAAACACCATGATCCTCTGAGTTTGTGCAAGAGGCTATGTGAATATATACTAGTCTGAGTATGAATGTTTGTATAAATGTGTCTGAGTATGTGAATCAGTGTGATTATATATTAATGTTGATTATTATTAATATTAGTTATTATTATTATTATGGGCAGGTAGATGGTACACTAGATAGAGCATCAGGCCTGGAGTCAAGAAGACCTAAGTTCAAATCTGGTCTCAGACACTTATTAGCTGTGTGACCCTGGGCAAGTCACTTAACCCTGTTTGCCTCAGTTTCTTCATCTGTAAAATGAGCTGGAGATGGAAATGGCAAACCACTCCAGTATCTATCTCTGCCAAGAAAACCCCAAATGGGGTCATGAAAAGTTGGACATGAGTGAAACGACTCAACAACAACAAAATTATTATTCCACATACTTGTATAAGCATCCACACTCACTCATTTCCGTACATTCATTCACACTCAGAGACATCTGTTAGCCACCCATTCACATCTGCGCGCACTTTGACAAATGATTTCATTTACACAGGCTCACACAGACCCTCACCTCTAAAAGACAGTCTTATTTATACATGTTTATACTTAACATTCAATTCACACGTTCACGTTCACTCCTATACATTTTCACTCATGCTCAAACACAAATACTGATTCACACACACACACACACCACGCACTGAGTAAGGGTTGTCTGAGGTCAGGGAACTCAGGGTTTATCTTTGTCTCCCCTACAGTTCCAGCCTGGACACATGGGGGGTCTCAATTAATCCCTGTTGTTTGATTGCTATGCATGTGGTAGCTAGAGTCTGGCTCGTACCCAGAGGTAGCCAGGGTATTATTGAAGGAGCTTAGTGGCGCAATGGGTACAGGGCTGGACCTGAGTTCAAATGCTGCCTCAGATGATTTCTAGCTGGATGACTGAGCAAATCACTTAAACTTCTCTCTGCCTCAGTTTCCTCATCTGTAAAATGGGAAAAATAACGCCTTCCTCATAGGGTTGTTGTCAAGTGAGATAACCTATGTAAAGCATTTACCCAATCTTAAGACAATACATAATACATAACTATTTTTTAATTTAAAAAGTTTTTATTTTTTATTTATATTTAGTTTTTCTCAATTACATGTAAACAAAATTGCTTAACATTTATTTTTTAAAAATTTAAAAATTCCAAATTCTCACCCTCCTGCCTTCCCCTCTTCTCTCCTTGAGAAGCCAGACAGTTTGATGTAGATTTACTATAAGTACTGTTATAGCTATTACCTTTTATAAATTTGAGAAGGGCCTTTACATTCTCTGGCTTCACCATATGCAAAATGAGGGGGCTGAACAATTTGATCTCTATTTTTTTTTTTTTTATGACTGGGTCTCCCCATCTGGCCCAGGCTGAAAAGTAGGAGCTATTCATGGGCCTTGATCACTAGGGAAGTCCGACCTGCTTCATTTCTTCCCTGGCTTTTTCGCCCCCTCCTTAGGCAACCTAGTGCCCCTTCCCCCCAACCCCACTCCCTGTTTCATTCCCAGAGGCTCACCACGTTGCTGCAGACGCCTGTCAGCATAACCCACTGAAGCTCAGAATTCCCGAGCTCGAGGATACACCAGCCTCAACTTAACTGACGCCAGAGATTACAGGCATGCAGTATTGATCACTAAGGTCCCTTCCAGTCCGGGATCTTTGCTCCTATGATAGCAGGAAAGGCATTGATGTGTGAGCGAGTGGGTGGTGGTAAGGACTAACTCTTCATTATTTGGGTAGCAGGGAGTGCTCTGAAGGCTTGGTTAGTCTGATTGATTTTGGGGGTAGCATTAGAATGCTTGGGGGAAAGTCGAGGCTGGGAGGCTCAGGTCTGGGCACGCACTGCTTTTGTTGAGTTTCCTTCTCTCACGTTTTCCATTCTCATTGTGGTGTCCCAGGCACGGTCACAGGACCTGTAGAGACAGGCCCAACCTGCTAGTTGGTTCCAGCTGCCACTGAACCACCTTTCCTTCTATGTGCCCACTTCCTCCCCATTCACACACATACCCATGTGATATGATTTATGATATAAAGTACAGTCTATAATAAGTAAGCATCAGCTCCCATCTCTCTACGACTATAGAGTTAACAATGCCCTTTCCTTTACAACACTTCTGTGATGTAGGTAGTACAAACATGATTTTACAGGTGAGGAAACTGAGGCTTTGAGAAAGGAAGGGTCTTACCACAGGTCACAGAGCTAGCACCACCTATCAGAAATAGACACAACGAGTGTGCTGGCAGCTCCTGTCACAAAGGTGGTGTAGCTATCAAGGCAGGGATGGCACTGGGGATTACTAATCTTGGGTACTTAATAACAGGTTTTTCCCTCCTAGATTTGGAACACAAGTAGAGGCCCCTTGGACCTAGCCTTAAGATTAGAGAAAATCAGACTCAGGGGCTTTCCTACCCCTTTGTTGTTGTTCAGTTGTTTTTCAGTTGTGTCTGACTTTGTTTGGGGTTTTCTTTACAAAGATGCTGGAATGGTTGACCATTCCCTACCCCTGGCCCCATTCAGTTAGGACCAGGCACATAGGAGTAACTAATGACTTCTCAATCAGTGAAAGGATATTTTTTCTACATACTTGGTTTCAGGATCTCCCAATCTCTCACCTCAATACATCCTAGAGTAGGGGAATGGTCATAGGTAGCTAGGTTGTGAGGGGGACAGAACGCTGGATCTGAAGTCAGGAAGACCTAAGTTCAAATCCAATATCAGACACTTACTAACTGTATGACCCTGGATAAGTCACTTAGCTGCTGTCTGCCTCAGTTTCCTCATCTGTAAAGTGAAGATAATAATAGCATCTCCCTTCCAGTGCTATTATGATTATAAAATGAAATGATGTTTGTAAAGCGCTTTGCAAACCTTAGAGTGCTATAGATATACTAGCTATTATAATTATTTAAACTGGTATTGTTATAGAAAGGGAGCCAGATTTGGAGTTAATAGACCCTAACGCATGCTGCTAGGGAAATCAGCAAGGTCCAAGGGGGTGACCCACTTCAGAAAAGAGTATATGATACAAGTTGTGATCAGGGACAGTAAATCAGAGACCCTTCCGTGTCAAGTCAGAGGTCACCAGAATCACAAATCTAACAGGAGAGATGGGAGGTAGGAAATTGAGTTCATTCCAGTGACCATGAAGCTGGGGAGTCAGCAGGGAGCTCTCAGGTCTAGTGCACTACAGAGAGGATCGTGTTCTGTGCCGGGGGGAGCGAGTTTGTCTCACATGACTTCCCCACCCAAGATATAGTGCTCTTGTGCTGCTGTGACGTGCTCCCCACGCCCCTGCTCACTCCCATGCATCAATCCAGCCACGGGCCCAGACACCACCTTCCCCAAGAGGCTGATGATGACATCTGGAAAATGCATTCGACTCCTTGGGTGGAAGGTGATCAGGACAGGGCTGTCAGAGGTGGGAGTTGGGGAGTTCTGATGCGTTTGCCAGATCGCTTTGAACTCCCATCGAGGACTGATCTCTTTGGCATTGTCTCTTGTGTGAATCAATCAATAACTTCTCTCCAGCTTTCTTACTCTTTGCCTGGGACATTTTGATGTCTTAATAACTCAAAGGTCAGTGGTTGCATTCATTCATTTGACAGGCATTTACTGTGTACATACTACATACCAGGCATTTTGACATAGTGGATTGAGACTCAGCTAGAAAAAGCTGGGTCCAAGGTCTGTCCCCACCTGGTACCTTTACCACCCAGATCCAGAAAGCTTTGTGAGAGCCTTTCTTCTTGGAGGTTACTGATTTCCAGCTTTGTATGGAAGCATCTTAGGTTAACCTCCTGAGCAGTGAACGTTGTAGCAGGTTCCTCACTTTTATATGTGGACATTGCCATTGCAAGCTATATTAAGGTAGCTCATTCATTAGGTCTGATGTGGAAGACGTTGACCTATGATATCCTTCTGCATGCATGGTACCATCTGAATATCTACTGGCAGGAACCCTAGAACACAGAATGTTAGTGCAGGGAGGGACCTAGAACATGTAATGTCAGAGATGGAAGGGGCCTTAGAACAAAGAATGCCAGAGCTGGAAGGGAACCAGAATGTCAGATCTGGGAAGGGGAGCTTAGAACACAATGCTAGAGCTGGGAGGGACCTTAGAACACAGAATGTTAGAATTGGTTGGAACCAGAAAGCAGAATGGGAAGAGACCTTAGCAAATAGGATGTTAGGAATGAAAGGGACTAAAGAACATAGATTATAACATACAGAAGGGTCTTGTAAGAGCATTTAGTTCAATTCCTTTCATTTGATAGATAGGGAAATTGAGGCACAGCAAGGAGGCTTGATATGTCTAACATTATATAGCTAGTTAGTGGCCAAGTCAGAATCGGAACCTAGGTCTCCTGATACATGGGCCAGTGTTCTGTTCATTATTCCGTGCTTATAACAGCCCCTATTCTACAGTTCTTTATTGTTTTTTAAAAAAAGCACTTTATTACACATGTTCTCATCTGATTCCATAATTGTCCCTGAGGCCAGGTAAGTGGCATTAGCCCCATGGGGCAGATGAAGACCCTGAGATTCAGAGAGATGAAGTCCAAGGGCACAACAGAGCATCAGAGCCAGAGCTAGGAACCAGGACTCCGATATTATCACACAGAGTACTCCTGGCTCCTCTTTGCCAAAGTTGCTTCCTCCTCTCATGCTGACCTGCCTGCCCCTCAGATGTTTGTCTTCTTTCCCAGAGATGCCTGGCAGGAAATGGTGAATCAAGAAATCAAGGCTTCCTTCAGAAAGGCCAACCGAAGTGATGGCAGACCCAGGAGCTCCAAAAAGGCAGAACCAGGCCCTAGAGGAGAAGATGCAGGCATGGGACATGGCATGTGGCCCAATCTTGGGGAGCAGCTTCTATGAACCTGACCTCACCTCTTCCACAGCTCCCGGGCCCGATTAATTATCCGTTTTATTGCTCACTTGATAGGAAACAGACAGCTCGTTAGCAGGTGCACTGCCCTGAGGCTAATTGGGTAGATCTTTTTTTAAAAATTATTATTATTATTATTAGCTGAGTCCTCAAAGGGATTATCATTATAATATTAACAATTCCTACATCTACAGGACTTGGTTTAAAAAGCCTTCTCCCATATCAACCCTGGCAAGGAGGTAGTGTAAGGATCATTATTTCTACTTTCCAGATTAGGAGACCGAGGCTCAGAGAGAGGAGCCCAAGGTCACACAGCTAGTAAATGTTCGAGCCAGGACTGGCCCCCAGGTCTTTGGGTGCTAAGTCCAGTTCTCTTTTCAAAAACCAAAAAGCATCCAAGGCCATTTGCAGATGGCCCAGAGCACTGACCCTAGTACTAACTAGCACTCTCGGCTTTGACTACTACAGATTCCTTTGCTACAGAGCTTCCAGGTAACGAAGACGCTACAATCCAGAGGTTGGGGGGCTTGCTCTAACCACACCTATCAGGTTTCTTTCCAGGGACTGTTGGGTCCTGATGCTAGAGCATCAGTGAAGTCAGTTTTCTTTTTTGAATCAACCTGCCTAGAGACATAGAGATGGACTGATTGACTCCTCACCTGTGTATCTCAAATAACTCTTCCTTTCTCTATGTTGCCAGAGTTTCCCTTAAATCCCTCTACAATCCAGCACCAATTATGTGCCTATGCTGCTTACCTTGCCTAGGGGGCACCATCCAAAGGCCTGCCAGTCTAGGCTCTCCATAATCTGGCTTCAGTCTGACTTTACACTGCTGAGAATTTAGCACTCCCTACTTTCCTGCCACATACCTTTGCTTCCACTGTTCTCTCTGCCTGGAATGCCTTTCCACAAAATGCTATCTGTTGAAATACTCTCTACCCTTCAAGTCTTGGTGCAATTATAGGGTGTTCCAAAAGTCTTGGAGTCATTTCCCCTAAGACTTTTGGGACACCTTGCACTATCTTCTCCATGAAGTCTTCATTGATATTCTTCAGCTGGGAGTGATCTCTTCCTGTTGTATCAAGTCCCACCCCTGTCCCCAGCCCTGTGACAATATCTCTCTTTCTCTCCTTATGCCTGTATGTGTCCATTTCTTTTTTTTTTTGTAAAATGAAGTATTTTGTTATTCATTTACCTTAAAATTTAATATGCCTCTATTCACAACTGTGAGCTTTGGTCAATTACCATGTCTTATTTAATCTTTGTAGCTCTTTCAGCAAAGAGCACAGAGATCTTGTAAGTGTATAATAAGGGTTTGCTGACTGGGTGGAAAGAAGGAAGGAAGGAAGGAAGAAAGAAGGAGGAAGGAGGGAGAGAGGAAGGAATGAAAAAAGGAGGAAGGAACGAGGGAGGGAGGTAAGAAGGAAGGAAGGGCAGGAGGGAGGAAAGAAGAAAAAAGGGGGAAGGAGGGAGGGAAGGAAGGAAGCAAGGAAGGAAGGAAGGAAAGAAGGACAGGAGGGAGGGAGGAGAAGAGAGAAGAGAGAAGGAAGGAAACATGGAAGGATAAATTCTCATGTGCTATAGGAGCATAGGGCTCCCAAAACACCATAGGCTGTGTGCTTGCTGAGCTTTTAGCCATCTGAGGAGGGCAGTGGACATAGAGTTATCATGATATAGAAAAAAGGGCTCAGCCTTTACTTAGCTATGTGACATATGTGAGTTGTCCCTGTTTGCTCTTCTGTATAATCAGGAGCTAACTCTAGACGGACTCTGAGGGCCTTCCAGGTTTAATATTCTATTCACCTTCTTGAAATCACCTGCAGCCAATGCCTTCACCTCCTTTCTCTCTCATCCCTCTCAGTATGACTTTTGCCTCAACCATTCTACTCAAGTTTCCTTCTCTAAGAGATAAATCCAATAGGCTTTTTTTTTGGCATGGAAAATTAGAATGGCCTTCTCAAAGGCCTTACCACTTCCACTCTGCCCTTCAACCCCAACCTATTCTTTTCCAACTCAAATTTATCTTACACAGAACTAGTCGTATCACTCTTCTGCTCAAAATCATTCAGCGGCTTCCTATTACCTTTCAAGTAAAGTTCAGACTCCTCTACCTAGCACTTGATGCCCTCCCCAAGCTGGTGACCACCAGCATTAATTCATACTTTAGTCCTTTATTATCATCTACACTCCAGACAAACTGGTCCACTTCATCTCCCACCTCTGTGACTTTGCTTCAGGTGTTCCATATCTTCATTAGGCCCTCCCTGCCCTTCTTTGCCTGTTAAATTTTTACCCAAATTTTTACTTTAAAGCACAACTGAAATATCTCCTCTTCCAAGAAGCTTCCCTGACAACCAACTAATCAGACCAGTGTCCCTCAAACCTTCATTCAGCTCTTGAACTCATTTCTCAAGTAATACTATGGATTATCATTTTCTGCATCTGTGGTTTATCTCCCTATTAGATTGTCAACTCCTAGAGGGCAAGGATCATGTCTTCATTTATGTTTCACCACAACTTGTAGCACCAAGCACACAACTCTGTAAAAAGAAGGCACTTAATAAATGTTCAGTGAATTGAATGCACCGGAGTGGTCATGTCTGTTGAGAGTTTGGGGGGAGAATGGGATGTTTAAGCCAACCTTGACAATGAACTTCCCAGTAGTGCCCCCTTCTCTGCCCCTGTGCCCAGGATTATGCTGGTAAATGTTTAACAAAGTTAAACAAATGTTTAACTTTTCAAAAAAAAAACCCTATACATAAGACACACTTTTCAGTTAAGTGCATTATTCACAGTTTTCTCCATTGCTTTATTAAGTCTAGACTCTAGATAGTCAACAAAAAATAAATCAACCCCTTATTTGTAGCATTTGCTGATTTCTGGCACCTGGAGCTGATGGGATGCTCACTACTGGGCCCACTTTGTTTCCTGTTCAATGACAGAAGGAAGCGTGAGCAGGAGAGAAAAAATATCTGAGCATCCTTTCAACCAAAGCACCCGGGGCTCATTTATCTTCTCCTGCCATGGCCATATTGTGTCCTATGTCCAATTATAAATAAAGAAAATCCAAATTTGTGTCCGGTGTGATCAAAGCTGGTGTGCTTAGAGATTTGAGAAGAGTTTTTGATCCCTTTAGAGAGACAGGAGACACATCTCCTGCTTTTGGTGTAGGGTGGTTAAGGTGAAGCCATGGAGTAGTGGATTCAGATCCCATTTGAAAGGCCTACATACGAGTGAGCCACACTCACAGCCCTAAGCAAGCACAAGTTTCCAATAAATAGAGAAACCTCTAAGCAGAGAGCCATAAATATTTATATACAGCCCCGGACTGAATGGCACTGAGGTAGATGAGGGATGAGCCTAGGCAGGATCAGTTTCCCATGGGGCTACCCTTCATATGACTTTGAGGAGGCGTGCCCTGTGATTTAGGCATCTAGGCGGTGAAGTGGGTAGAGTGCCAGGTCCGGAGGAAGTGAGACTCCTCTCCAAGTTCAAATCTGGCCCCAGACACTTGCTGGTTGTGTGACCCTGGTCAAGTCACTTCACCCTGTTTGCCTCAGTTTCCTTATCTGTCAAATGAGCTGGAGAAGGAAATGGAAAACCACTCCAGTATCTTTACCAAGAAAAATCCAAATGGAGCCATGGAGAATCAGACATGACTAAAAATGACTGAAAGAAATGCCCTATGATTTGTTATATGGTCACATTCTACATAGGACATCTAGCCCCTCCAAAACCTGACACCTGTATGCTGTTTTATGGCCTTTATGAGGTACACACACACACACACACACACACTTCAGTCAGGATTTCTTCTCTTTCTGTGTAGGTCTCACCAAAGCCCCTTTCAATTCTGACAGTCTATGATTATATATGGAGGAACTGAGGTGAAGGAAGGGGAGGGTGGGTTTCTGAGGGAGATTAGTCTGTATTGGCTCACAGGAAACAGTAACTTCTGACTTAAAACAACAAAAGAACCCTTCCAAGTTGGCTTCATACATCAAAGAGCTTTTGCTGAATCCTTCTTTTGATGCTTTCCATGCAAAAGAGCCCGAAACACATGGAACTGATTTCCCAAAGATGCAGAGAAGGGAAGGATGAGAGCCAGGGTAGGGAGAAGAGGGAAAACTTAGGGGCTAAAGAAAATCTCTCTCATCAAAGGGCTTTTAAGATTTCACTAAACCTTGAGCATTTGGAAACTTGCAAGAGATACTCTCAGATTGATTTTCTCTAGCCATAAACGCCCCTGGTGCCCTTGTGTGCGTATGTATTGTGTTCCTCTGTCTGTGGTTATATGTGTAGTTGAGTCATTGTGTGACTATAACAATGATAATAATAATAATAGTCATTATTCTTATTATTGGATTCAGGAGAAGTAATTTCAGGATTACTGGTATCCTAATCAAAGATAAATAGAAAGAACATATTTAAAGCCACCAACACCTACAAAATATCAGTCTTAGTGAACACTTTCAGAACTGTAAAACTGACCATGGCAGACTTGGAAAGTATCTTCATAAAAACCCATGCAATGTTAACAAAACACAGGGTGTATCCCTTTAAGACAGCTATAGAAAGATGAACTTCTCTTCCAGCTATAAATCTATGTTCTTCTCATCCTATGAAAATAGATGGTGACTCTTCTTGGAAAATCTTACTAAATTCTTCATATTTCTTTATCTCTCCTCCTCATCCTTGACTCTACAATCAGTTTTTTTTTCTCTTCTGGGGGGGGGGTCTTTTTATTTTTATTTTTTTTACAAATACCCATGATAAGCACTTGATGACCAAGTATTAAGTTTCTTGTTACCTATGAATGCACAATTAACCAAACAATCATCTCTTTGCCTCTCCAAGGGGAACCAAAGTACCACTTAGCTGTGAATTCCTTTTGTCTTGTGCTTTTCTTTATTGTGAAAATATCTACACGGATGGAGTTTCGCTCTTCCAATAATGTGCCAAGTGGATAAAGATTTTATGTTTAGCGTAGCAACAGTCAATAAAGGGCATTTATTAAGCCCTTACTATGGGCTAGGCACTGTGCTAAGGCTAGGAATACAAATACAACCTGAAAGAAAGATGGTCCCTGTCCCCAAGGAGCTTACATTCTAATGATAGAAGACAACACAGAAAAGAAAGCTAAAAGGGGCGGTTGGTGAGGCATGATGGAGAATTCCAGAGTGCAGCCTGGTGAGGAATGGAGAGATGATTGGCCTGGATACCTTCCTTACAAGGAGGTTCTGGGAGAAGCCATCTAAATGTAGAGCAAGGTTCTCTCGAGGTAGGGATTCCAGTTCTGGAATGAGTTGGAATAATCTTCTAGGATAAAGATGTTTCTGGGGCATGATGAAGTCAAGTATAGCCTGGTGAGAAATTAAATTAAATTCAACAATCAAATTCATGTTTGTATATGGCTTAAAAAAATTACATACTACTTAGCACCTTCTGCCCCCTTCTTCCACTACTCCATCATTGCAATTATGGAAATGGTCACTCTCCTGACGAAGAAACATCAGGGGCTCCCTAGTACTTCTAGGTTAAAATACAAAGTCATCTGTTTGGTCTTTAAAGCCCATCACAAACTGGATTCAGGCTGCCTTTCCAGATTTATTACATATTTCTCCCTTCATTTACTCTATAATCTAGCCATTAATCTACTTGTTATCCCTCACATATGACATTTCATGTCCCACCTCCATGCCTTTGCATAGGGTGACCCCTATTAAATGCATGCTCTCCTCACTTCTGCCTCTTGGAATTTCTGGGCTTCTTCTAAGTTCAGCTCAAGTGCCCCTTCTATATGAAGCTTTCCTTAAGTCTATCCCACCAAAAACAAAACAAAAATAACAAAAAATTATTTTTAAAATCTAATCATATACAAATAGGTTGTTTCTGATAGAATGTAAGCTCCTTGAGGTCAAGGGCTGTTTTTGATTTTGACTTTGTATTACTAGCACCTAGTATAGTGCCTAGCACATAGTAGGCTTATTGATTGATAGAATATTTGTCCATCGATTGGTGATACTCCCAGGGATGGGGAACCTGCAGCCTTGAGGCCTCATGTGGCCCTCTAGGTCCTCAAGTGCAGCCCTTTGACTAAATCCAAACTTCACAGAATAAATCCCCTTAATAAAAGGATTTGTTCTGTAAAACTTGGACTCAGTCAAAAGGCCACACCTGAGGACCTAGAAGGCCACATGTGGCCTCAAGGCTGCAGGTTTCCCATCCTTGTGCCATTTTTCAATCTTATTTCATGAGTTACCATGACCAATGAATTCAAGATGCTCATCTGCTAGGGCTGAGCCTCTCCATACTTACCTACGATGGACAACGATGGACGTCTTTCCACCTGGTAGAACCAGCCAGGACTTACACTCCTTGTGTTAAGCCTTTGAGAGCCTAAGCTTAGCTCCATGTCACAAAAGGAATAACTTCAGGCACATAGCCAGTAAATGCTACAGTTTAAACCCAAATTCAGGTCTACAGAGCTCTAGCTATGACAGATCCACCAAATGTCAGAGCTGAAAGGCAGTTCAGAGAGCAGCCAGTTCAACTGCTTACCCCATGCTGGAATCTCCTCTACCATTTATTTCCATGTTTGGAGGTACAGTGGAGGAAGGGGGGAAAATCATCAAATCTCTGCCTGACAGAAAGCTCATTCCTTCTTGAAACCTCCCGTCTGAGGCAGCGTGTTCCACTGGGGGACGGTTTTGAGTTGTAGGAATTTTTTTTAATGGAGCCAAAATCTGCATCCTTGTGAAATTCCACCCCTCCCCCCACCCATTGACTAATAATTCTGCTCCACTGTGAACAAGCAAAGCAAATCCATGCTCTTTGTCACCCCTTGAGTTATGTACTTGTGTGTCTGAGTACATGTGTATGTACATATATCTACTCATATGTGCATGTTGGTGAACTGTATGTGCTTACACATATCTATGTCTGTGTCTGGACCCACTTTTCTGCATGTATCTCTCGATGGGCATTACTTAGTAAAGGTCCCTTAAACATAGTAGGTGCTCAATAAGAATTTGTTTGTGTCAATGGAATTGATCATTTTTCCCATGTGGACACCTTCCAGTTTACCAAGCATTTCACACCTACATCAACATATATTACATTTATATTATGCGTGATACAATAACACATTTTTGTATTTTATATGTTATATTTACATTACACATGATATAATTACATTTATATTATGCATGATATGATACATTTTATGTATTCCATATTACATTTATATTATGTACCACATAATACATTTGTGCATATTATAGGTTACAAAATACGTTATGCATGACATAATGCATTTTATGTATTATACATTATGTTTACATAATGACAAAGTATATTTTATGTATTACAAATTATACTTGTGTCTCACAGTAACACAATAAAGCGAGCAGGGAAGGTATTATTATCCTCATCTTGTCGATGAGGAGAAAAGGCAACCTTATGCTGTCACTGTTGATGGAAGGCCAGCCTTGGAGTCAGGAAGATCTAGGTTCACACTTCACCTTTGACACATATGTTTTTGTGACCCTGAGCAAGTCACTCAACCTCTCAATACACTAGGGAACTCTTTACAATGACAGGTAACACCTATCTCTGGGCTCATCCACCAAATCCCAACACATATCAGCAGGTTGGATCCCCAAAGGGATAGCTGCTGCTGCTTTCAGTGTCCTAGGGGGTTATTGCTATGAGTGGCTATCCTCCTAACACTATCCTCTGAGTCATCCCTAGTGTGTGTTCCCTTAGCAATGAACCAGTGGACATAGTTCTTTAGCAAATGCATTTACTCAGATGGCATTGCAAGAATAGTCATTTATAAAATATTTACTGCAAAACCAGGGCTGTACTCTCCCAAAAATATATACAGAATCCACGGGGAGAAATAATGGACATGAATTTAAAGTACAATGGTAGCAAGACTCACGTGTAGGGCATACACAAAACACAATTCTAGACCTCAGGGGCTGAATGTCTTTCTTTCTCTGGCAGGTCCTCACAGAGGCCTAAGGTATCTCTGGCTCCCTCATGAATGAGTTGCTCAGTGGGGCTGGTTCCTCATATGGCATGATGTCTTGGCTGGACAGGGCCGTCCATTTCTGGGCTGGCCCAAGCAGGTCACTTAGCTGCTGCTCTGGCTGTGACCCCTGTTGGAGAGGGTCAGGCAGACCATGCCTCCACTCTACAGCCAATGCCAAACAAAGTTGGGTATACTGCTATGAGACAGGATGGTAGCTACTGAATACTGCCAGGCAGACTGCTCTGCTGCGGCTGTCCTCCGGGACTGGACAGGCCACTCAGTTTGCTCATCTCTAAAATGCGGGGGTTGGCCTCGGTCTCTCTGGCCCCTTCTAGCTCTAAATCTCTGATCCTGACTCCCAGGTCACTCTGTTTTCCCCTACCACAGCCTGCCCATAAAGAGCTATATGAGGGCAGGGATGGTTTTTGCTGATTCTTTGTATTATCCCCAGAGCCTAGCATATAGCAAACACTTAATAAATACTTGCTGGTTTACCGGTTGATTGATTTGTGCATTGGAACACATGCACACAAAAGCCTTTCACATATGAGCATACATATATATATTCATATGCTCTTTAAGATTTACAAAGAATTTTCCTTTAAATCTTATTTTTAGCAAATATCCTATAAATCCTCTATGCGCAGACAGTGCAGGGCTTATATAAATCCGACATCTCAGAAGGAATTCACTGGCTGGTGGTGTCATGAAAGAGATAAATGGATGCTATTTGCCTGGCCCAGGAGAGAATCAGGGAGATGCTTGGAGGTGGTTTCCAGACTTTCATGTTCCTAGTTAGTGAAGAAGGCCCATCTAAAGAGGCCTAGACCAGGAGAAATTATAAAAGATTCTCTTTGCCAGCAGGCCCATGCATTCTGCCATTTCCCTTCCCTGATAGATGCTGTTCTCCCATGGTTATGGTACAATGGTCAGAGTCCTAGGTTTGAACTAGACTTCAGTTTAAAATCCCAACTCTGTTGCTTGCTAGCTATGTGACCTTGAGAAAGTCAAGTCACCTCTATGGGTTTCCATTTCCTTCTCAATACAATGAAGGAATTGGACTCACGGATGTGTAGGATTCCTTCCAACTCCACGATTCCCTATTGACAGGCCATGCCCCAGAGCCCCTAGGCTGGATTCACTCTGGCCTGAGAGCTGGAGTTCATTCTTTGTGGTGAGGCTGTCAGAACTGTACAGATTGAAAGATAGACTCTTCCCCACCTTCCCCCTCCTCCCCCGCTGCATCTGACAACTGCCCCACTTTGGATGACATTATTAGGAAGAGAAAGTGCTCTGTGTTTCTAGTCCCTGGATTTATGCTCTGACTGGAGCTTTCTCTCAGGGTAGATCCAGATCTTAAGTGAATCTGCAGATAGGAGCCTGCCCTTTCCTTGGGGGATAGAACAAAGATAGATCAGAGCCTCCAGTCTCGACATTTCACCAGCTATTTCTCTCCTGAATCATCTTTCTCCTTTCTTCCAACCCCCTCACCTCCAACAGGCCTGTAGCTCCTTGGAGATTCAGTGTTTTATTTTGTTTAATCTTAAATCATAGAATATAAGAACTTGGAAAGATTCTAGAGTTCAGAATGCCAAGGATGGAAATGACCTTAGAACTCAAAGAACATAGAATATGAGACCTGAAGTCACCCCCCCCCGCCACTCTGGCCCCCCATACAATGTAACATAGCATGTTAGAAGGGACCTTAGGGCAGAGAGCTTAGAATGTCATTGCTGGAAGCTTGAGAGTTCAATTCAGTGTGAGATTTGAAAGTCCTATTTCCACAAACTCATATTATCCAGCCCTGAGCCTGATGAGCATGTCTGGTAGGACCCAGGACTGGCATTCACCTTTTGGCAAGTGGGCAGGGTACAGGGCTCATGAACTTAGTAAATACCATTGTTTCCTGGCCCTAGCTGAGCTTTGACTCCAACCATACACTATTGATGCTCACCATTGATCCTGGTCAGCTAGAGTGCCACACCTGGGGTCAGGAAGACCTGAGTTCAAATCCAGTCTCAGACACTTACTAGCTATACGACACCTGGGCAAGTCACTTAACCCCATTTGCCTCAGTTTTCTCATTTGTAAAATGAGCTGGAGAAGGAAATGGCAAACCACTCCAGTATCTTTACAAAGAAAACCCCAGGTGGGGTCACAAAGAGAAATACATGACTGAAATGATTGAAAAAAAAAAAAAAACGAAAACAAAGGATGCACGACTGAAACGACTGAACAACAACATTGTCCACGAGGGTGAGAGAGAGTTTGGATGGCTCAGTGCAAACTGCTGGAAATAGAATTCCAGGTGGGTTACACAGTGACAGTGGACCACTAACATTATCTTCCTCTACATCTTCTGATATAGAACTAGCTCCCCAGTCCATCTTGATCTCTCTGTCTCTTCTGTTTCTGCCCTCCTGCACAGGCATAGCAGATAGTGCCCTGAGCCTGGAATCAGGAAGTTCTGAGTTCAAATCCAGACTCAGACACTTACTAGCTGTGTGACCTTGGGCAAATCCCTTAGCTTGCTTGCCTCAGTTTCCTCAACTGTAAAATCAGAATAATAATAGCACTTCCTGTCCAAGGTTGTTGGGAGGATCAAATGAGATAATAATTGTAAAGTGCTTAGCAAAGTACCTAGCACATAGTAGGTGCTATATAAATGTTAGTGTTGTTTTTTTAAAATTTTCAACACTAATTTATATGCTCTGTCCTGATGTTCTCTATTTCTGTGTGTGTGTGTGTGTGTGTGTGTGTGTGTGTGTGTGTGTGTGTATCATCTAAGAACAAGGACCAAGCCTTCTACAGGGTTTCCATTGTCTCCCCCACAGTGTATGTAGCCTAGTTCAGTAATGGGTGCAAATAAAAAAGTGATTGCATTGAATTGAACTGTACTGATCTAAACTCTAGTCTTCAAACATTTATTAGACGTTTACCTACTGTGGGCAGGCCTCTACACTTCATGGGGAATACATAATCCCTGACTTCAAAGAACTTAGTCTAATATCATAGAATTATTAGATTCCTGGAACCGGAAGGAACGTCTGAGGTCATCCAAACCAGCCCCTTCCTGACCAGGAATCAGCTCTGCTGTCCTGACAGGGAACTCACTACCTTATGAGGTAGCCCATTCTGCTTTTGGACAGCTCTCTGTCCCCCCTATAATGTTGCCCCCTTAGAAATTGTTAATGAAGAAGAAAAGAGGGGAGGGATGGCCAAGAGGCCAAACAGAGAGCTCATGAACTAATCCAGAGAGTTATTTGAATATGCTTCTTCACTCGTTGTTGAGTACAGAAACGTGATCTGTACAAATAAAATACAAAGGAAACAATAATGCAAATATAAGATGATACATGCATAAGAAAGGGCTAAACAGATTTCCCCTATCAAAAAAAAAAAAGATTTGGGAAAGAAGAATTGGCTTCTAGCTAAAAGGAATCCAGGAAGTTTTCATAGAGAAGATACTTGAACCAAACTCACAGACCCACAAAATATTAGAGTTTAAAGGTCCTTAGAAACCATCACCCCAGCCTTGCCATTTTAGGGAGGGGAAGCTGGGGCTCAGAGAGGAGGAATAACATTCCCAGGGTCACATAGCAGTCAGGACATAAACCCAAACCTTCCTGACTTCAGGTCCATCACTATTTGAATTATGCCTGGGCTGTGCCTCCTGGCACACAAGCCAACTGTGCCCACACCCACAGAAGCCAACTGTGCCTTTGCATAAAGGAACTATGTGATTCCCAGAGCTATGACCCAGCATCCTCCTCCACCAGGGCATGGGTCCCCAGGGGCCACAGTCATAACGCTGAGCAGATTCTAGAAAACACAGTCCTGAAATGGTCTTGAATAGTCTGGTACTGAAAGGTCCAAGAGTGAAGAATCTATGACTTTCGAGTTCAGTCATGACCCACGGATTGCCTAAGGAATTCCCCCCAGCTACACAAATTATTTCTTACTAGCAATCACTTCAAACTTCCCAGAAGTAGTGACTCTTGCGAGTATTCTATAAAGATACTCTGATGGCTTGGGATTTCTGTTAGATACTCATTTGACAGGTGGGGCAAAAGACATAGAAGCCAAAAATGACCTACATAGAGCAAGGCTGTGAGAGCAGTAGTTTATTCTTTGTTTCTTTCTGGGTCCAGTGGTCCTCGGAAGAGAGCAGAAACCATGAATAGAGAATGCAGGCTGTTAGATGACTGAACAGGCTTGTTTCCTTGGTCCAGCTCCATAGAACTAAGTCATGGAGCATGGGGAGCAGACTAAACCTGATGCTTCCTCTCCTTTCTAATGAGAAACTAGGCAAAGAGCTGAAGCTATTCAAGGTTGTGAGGTAACTGCCCCATGGCACTGAAGGGCACTAAGAGAAAGCAGATGAGGGAGGGAAGAAAGGAGGATAGAAAATGGAGGGAAAGGAAGAAAGAACAGAGGGAGGCTAGAAGAGAGGGAGGAAAGAAAGGAGGAGAAAATAGAGGAAAGGAACATAAGTTTAGATCAGGAAGGGGTTGCAGGTGTTACCTAGTCCAATCAACAAATTTTACATATGAGGAAATGTTGGTTCAAGGAGATGAAATGATTTGTCCAAGATTACACAGGCACATTTCAGAGGCAAGATTTTAACCCAGGTCCTCCATATCCAGAGTCAGTGGTCTTTTCCCTGGAAGAGCCAAAGAGCACAGAGATCTTGTAAGTGTATAATAAGGGTTTGCTGACTGGGTGGAAGCAAAGAAGAAAGGAAGGAAGGAAAGGATTGAGGGAGGGAGGGAGGGAGGAAGTGGAAAGATGTGAGTAAAGGAGGAAGGAATGGAAAGAGGGAGGAAGGGAAAGTGGAAGAGAAAGGAAGGGAGGGAGGAAGGAAAGAGGGTCACTGAAATATTTTTTTGATGAGCAGTAGAGGACGAATCATGGAGAAATAAGACAGTTTTGGAAGTTACATGTTGAATTCATACATGTTAATTCTCAATTAATTAATTCTTCTGTGGTACTCTATGGAAAAGCTCATTTCATTTAGGGTTAATTCCATTCTGTCTCCAAGTTTAGGAGTCTTCATTGAGAATCTTTACTAGACCACTAGGGGGCAGACAAGACATGTGAGAATTGATTTTGAGCTCCTGCAGTCCAGCGTGGTGATAGTTTGAACAAGACAGAGCAATCTGCCAAGGCTCAAGAGTCCTTACTAACCATCTTCTATTCTAACCCCTTCATTTGATATGTGAGGAAACTGAGTCCTAGAGACGGTCAGGCTTATGCAACATCCTCAGGTCCTGGAGACCCAGGGGTTCTGACTCAAATTCAGTTTCCTTCCAACCAATCATTCAACAAGCATTTATTAAGCACCTACTATGTACCAGGCTCTGGGAATACAAAAGTAAAAAATAAAACAGCCCCTGCCTTCAAAGAACCTATATTCTATCTGGGTGAGCACATGTACATATATGTATATTTTCCCCCCATGACATAGATGCCTCTCTGCTCAGTGGAGTTTCCACAAGTAGAAATGAGGAATGGGAAATTCCAGGAAGGTAGATTCTGGCTTGATTAACAGTCAGAGCTACCCCAAATAATAACAACAATTCATAATTTCATATAGCACTTTGAGACTTATACTTTTCTCCCTGTGAGCTAGTGCCAATATGGTTGCACTACACAGAGCTGGTGTGGTGTAATGGTTAGAGTGCAGGACTTAACAGTTAGGAAGACCTGGATTCCAATCTACCACTAACTGTGTGCATCTGGGCAAGTTGCTTAATCTTCCTCATCTGAAAAATGAGTATAATACATAATACTTGTAGCACTTACCTCATATGGTTGTTATGAGGCTCAGAGAAACTACTCTTGGTAAAGCTTTCTATAGATATCAGCTGTTATTTATTATCCCCATTTTACACATGAAGAAACTGGGGTTTGGAGGCCATCTGAATCTGCAGAACACAGAATGTTGGATCTGGGGAAAACTTTAGAACACAGAAAGTCAGATCTGGAAGGGGACTTGGAGATTATCTAGTCTGACTCCCTCAGTACACAGGAAGGAAATTGAGTTGGGGGGGCAGGAGTAGACTGACTTGCCCAAGATCATATAGGTAATATGCTACTGAATCCAAGGTTCTTAGTCTCTAGATAAGTGCTCTGTCCCCTCTACTAGACAAGGCCATGACAGAGTTAGAAAGAGGACCTGGGTTCCTAAACTTCTAGCCTAGGACCCTTTTCCTAACAGAATCACAGAAAGTCAGAGGTAGAAGGAATTTCAGAGATCATCTCTCTGTTCATTTCACAGATGAGGAAACTGAGTCTCTGAGAGAAGTTACTTGCCCAAAGTCACTCATTTAGGAAGATAGCTAAGCTAGGACTCAAATGTGGATGCCTCCTGACTTTAGATCTTTTCCTGACACTACCCTCCTCGTTGTTAAGACCTAGAAACTGGTGTTCTGATTGCCCTATCCTGCCCTGCCCTCTTGGGATCTGGGAATTTCTTTGTTCCTGCCTGCTCAGTCTTTGACAGAGAATCCTGCTTCCCTCCTGGACCTTGGTGTACTCCAGATCCCTGATTGCCCTACTGGTCTCCACCCATTCCTGCTGGGAGGCAGGAATGGAGGAATGGTTCCTCAGTGTTCTGGGAAGCATTATGTTCCTACAAGCTATCCTCTAGCCCCACCCCCTGCCCCAATACTCCACTCCTTTTTTTTTTTTGTCTTTTTGGTGATGCAGTTAGGTTTAAGTGACTTGCCCAGGGTCACACAGCTAGTAAGTGTCAAGTGTCTGAAACCAGATTTGAACTCAGGTCCAAATACTCCACTCCTTCAACAAAACTTAGCCTCTCACATAAAGCCTTTCACATGGTAGGGACGTAGTGAATATTTGCTGGACAAATAAATAAATATATCTCACAGATTGTGGAACTTTATAGCCCTCCTGCATCTATTTTTGCATGGGAAGCAAAGTTGAGATAATATTCTTGTAGCTGTGTGACCCTGGGCAAGTCACTTAACCTCTGTCTGCCTCTGTCTTCTTCACCAGTAGAATGAGCTGGAGAAGGAAATGACAAACCACCGCAGTGTCTTTGCTAAGAAAACCCCAAATAGGGACACAAGGAGTTGAACATGACTGAAATGATTGAACAACAACAACAATTTTACAGAGAAGGGTGTTAAGGGCCAGAGTGTAATCACACAATAACTCAGTGGTAGGTCCAAGATGATGGTGATGGGTGATGAGGTGTGGGGCAGGGGGAGGGAATGTAGGGGGGAACGGCATAATGCTAGCAGATATTCCAAGATCGGGTGTGGACAATGACAGTAACCCGAAGAAGAGAGGTGGAGGGGGCCCAGGGGGGAGAAGGGGAAGGGAAAGCAAGAGGGAAGAAAAGTCAGAAGGTTGCCTCTGTTGCCTTCCCTCCCCCTCAACTAGGGCTGTGAGCCACCCAGACGCTGTCTTTCTGCTGAGAGGAAAAAACCTTCAGCAGAGGAACTCATCCCCTTACCTTTTTCTCTTTCCCCAATCTCCGTCCTCCCCAGACTAAAGCAGGAACAGCCAGGTGGGAAGAACAACATGGCAACTCCATGTGTTCTGGGAGTCACTAACTACAATTCTCTGGGTGAAATGGAGCACCACCGGTCGTCACCATCTGCCCTCCCTAGGGTCCCATCCCAACTGAGTAGCACTTTGATCTGACCTGCTGATGCACTCTAAAGACCTGCAAGTCTTGTGTTCTGCCTGACTCCTAGCCGTTCTTAAGGCTTCCAGGGCTTCCATCCGTCCTGAACTCTTACATGTGTCGTCTTCCCCAACTGAGAGTAAATTCCTTGAGAGCAGGGATTCGATCTTGATTTCTCTATCTGTACCCCCAGTTCTTAGCAAAGTGCTCGGCACATAGTAAGCGCTCAATACATTATTTTTCATTCATTCATGATTATAATTCTCCTTTTCATGGCACCTTTATATTACAATGTATATTTCTCAAAATAGCCCTGTGAGATAAGCACTGTGTTTACTAACCTTATTTTACAGATGAGGAAACTGAAGCACCCAGAAGGAAAATGATTTGCCCCTGGTTTCATGATTAAGTGGTGGAGCCAAGACTACTCAGTTAATTAATAAGCATTTATTAAGTGCCGACTATGTGCCAGGCACTGTGCTAAGTGCTCTGGATATAAAGAAAGGCTCGACTAGAACCCGATGTCCCACTCTTTTTACCAGAACCCATCTGGCCTTGACTGCACACATAACAGATGATATGGAAATCATCAGCTCTATTCTTCTAGTGAGATGGGGGACCAGCAGGCCTTACCATCGCCCCTGTCCCTGTGCTTTGGATTCTCCACTCCCTCCCTTGTCTTCTGACTTAGTGTCTTAACCTATGAGTTTCTAGGCTTTTCTATCCTCCCCAAAGCCGAATTTTTTTAATGTATTGTTTTCCCCTATTAGAGTGTGAGCTCCTTGAGAGCAAGAACCGCCTAGCTTTTTCTCTTTGTATGTGCTTAGATGTTTTGGCACATCATAGGTGCTTAACAACTGCTTTTCCATTCATTCATTCCACCACTCGTTTATTCCATTCACATTTCCCTAACCCCCATAGGCTCCGTGAGCACAACTGTCCATTCTAGGCCTAGGCCTCTCTAAACTCCCACTCATCTGCTGTGGATGACTCCCCAACTTGACTTCTCATTAATATTATTCCTTCTCTCCTCTCTTCTCCACTCCTTTTCTCTCCTCTCCTCTTCTTTTTTCTCCTCTCCTTCCTTCTTTCTCCTCTTTTCTCTTTCTGTCTTCTCTCCTCTCCTTTCTCCTTCTCTTCTCCTCCCCTTTCCTCCTCTTCCCTCTCCTCTCTGTTTCCTCTCCTCTCCTCTCCTCTCCTCTCCTCTTCTCTTCTCTTCTCTTCTCTTCTCTTCTCTTCTCTTCTCTTCT